>NC_142797.1:69695038-69805421 GCF_049724085.1 Artemia sp. Qi Xiang Cuo | reverse complement strand
CTGATTGCTTGTTACACAATCTCGAATTCAAAATAAATGAATTGATAAAAATTATACACTTCTTCACCTGTACAGGAGAATGTGACTTTTACTCAAACAGCAGGTGATTGCACTTACTCTCTTTAAGCTAATTGAAGCAGTGTGTCAATTTTTCTCCTTTCCTTCTTTATATTAAGCAAGCTGTATTATGGTACTAATAATTTTGACTATCGGATAATAAGATAAACATTCTTTTTAGGAGAGAAAATGGCCAAAGAATCTGCGAGTAGATAGCGGAGCTGACTGGTATACCATGCATCGAAGTTTTGCAGAATTTGTCAGTGACCGTAATAATCCTTTAATTCAAGAGTTGGAAAAGATCCAGAACTTCTCTTTTGTACCAACTGAGGTATATAGCTGTTGTTTTACAAAGCCCCCAGTCAATTTAAGGTCCCATGAACATCTTGGTGTCAGGTTCTAAGTCGACTTAAGCGCGATCCAGAGCTTCTCTTTTGTACCAACTGAGGTATATAGCTGTTGTTTTACAAAGCCCCCAGTCAATTTAAGGTCCCATGAACATCTTGGTGTCTGGTTCTAAGTCGACTTAAGTGCTTTGTGTAGACTTGATATGAATTATTAGTCTCCCACTTGCACCGGGGGGATCCATCACTTTTCTTGTGCCCATAACAATTTCTATCATTTAAGAAGTATGAAATTGAAGATAGCGGATAGATAGCGGAGCTGACTGGTATACCATGCATCGAAGTTTTGCAGAATTTGTCAGTGACCGTAATAATCCTTTAATTCAAGAGTTGGAAAAGATCCAGAACTTCTCTTTTGTACCAACTGAGGTATATAGCTGTTGTTTTACAAAGCCCCCAGTCAATTTAAGGTCCCATGAACATCTTGGTGTCTGGTTCTAAGTCGACTTAAGTGCTTTGTGTAGACTTGATATGAATTATTAGTCTCCCACTTGCACCGGGGGGATCCATCACTTTTCTTGTGCCCATAACAATTTCTATCATTTAAGAAGTATGAAATTGAAGTGATACATGTTTTTTTTATTCAGGTAGGAAGGCTGGGGTACATGCATGGGCGTAGGCAGAATTAGACAGCATATTGTCTAGGGGGGGCAGTCGATAGTGTAATGGAGTTTTATCAACTGCTTTTTCCAAACCATCTGCTTTTTCAGCCATATTTAATGTAAATTTGAAGGTCTAGGGGGGGGGCCGCTGCCCCCCTCCCTACGCCCATGGGTACATGGACAGGAAGTAGGGGGTCATGCCAATTGTGTGATTAAGCCGGTAGAAGAGCTATAGTGAAGTGCCTATGCTTGTAAGGTATACCAGATAAGGAAATTAAAGTGATCAGGGATGCGTCCGAGAAAATTATAGGTGTGATAAACGTAGGAAATGAGGCTAGTAGCTGATTTTGTGTCAAAACAAAACATAAATTGGGTTGTATCCTATCCCCGTTCATATGGATTATTTTGATGAACTTTGTCCTAAGCAACATGACAAAGGTTATTTACTCGTTTATTTAGATACCCATTTCACTGACAATTGTCAAAATGACTGTCAAACAACAAGCTGTACAAAAAATGTGGTTCTGTCCCACTTTCTAGTGCTCTAATGAAAGAAAGGTTCAGATAGCTAGGACAGGTTTTGCGGATAAAGGATTACAGATTCCCAAAGATTGTCCTTTTCGGTCAACCGTTTTGGGCTAAAGGGAAATATATATATAATATATATATATATATATATATATATATATATATATATATATATATATATATATATATATATATATATATATATATATATATATATATATATATATATATATATATATATATATATATATATATATATATATATATATATATATATATATATATATATATATATATATATATATATATATATATATATATATATATATATATATATATATATATGATATATATATATATATACATATATATATATATATATATATATATATATATATATATATATATATATATATATATATATATATATATATATATATATATATATATATATATATATATATATATATATATATATATATATATATATATATATATATATATATATATATATATATATACGTGTATATATACATACATACATATATATATATATATATATACGTGTATATATACATACCTACATACATACATATATACATATATATATATATATATATATATATATATATATATATATATATATATATATATATATATATATATATATATATATATATATATATATATATATATATATATATATATATATATACTCTCTCTCTCTCTCTCTCTCTCTCTCTCTCTCTCTCTCTCTCTCTCTCTCTCTCTCTCTCTCTCTCTCTCTCTCTCTCTCTCTCTCTCTCTCTCTCTCTCTCTCTCTCTCTCTCTCTCTCTCTCTCTCTCTCTCTCTCTCTCTCTCTCTCTCTCTCTCTCTCTCTCTCATCATCACTCACTACTATCACTATCACTATCATATATATATATATATTGTGCTATGATATCTGGGTATCATGATTGCAGAAACGATCGGTAAAACCAGGCAGTCCATCGTCAAGCAAACAACCACCGCCATTAAACGTGCTTACGGGTCTGTAGAACCGAATCGCGGACGCTACTCCAGGAAATCTCTAGCCTCAATTTTATATATATATATATATATATATATATATATATATATATATATATATATATATATATAT
The DNA here is from genome assembly GCF_049724085.1 of Artemia sp. Qi Xiang Cuo. Lineage (NCBI taxonomy): Eukaryota > Metazoa > Arthropoda > Branchiopoda > Anostraca > Artemiidae > Artemia > Artemia sp. Qi Xiang Cuo. The sequence goes on along the minus strand of NC_142797.1, from coordinate 69,802,688 downwards.
ATATATATATATATATATATATATATATATATATATATATATATAATTGAGGCTAGAGTTTCCTGGAGTAGCGTCCGCGATTCGGCTCTACAGACCCGTAAGCACGTTTAATACCCAGATATCGTAGCTCATACACTACAGGGACTGCATGATTGCCGAGGGTCACAGATTCACTTTTAGGTGCGTTGAAGGTTAAAAACTCGCACTTCTCTATATTGATAGAGAGCCCGATAGAAAGAAAGTCAATGTGGAGTCGACTCACGTTATCTTGTAAGTCAGCTTTCGATCTACTGAGCAGAAGGACGTCGTCAGCGTATGCAAGGTAAGACAGGTCGGTACCGTGAAGTAGAAGGGAGGGCGAGATGCGGTCCAGAATCTTGGAAATCGTATGTATGAAAATGAGAGGGCTAAGAACGCTCCCTTTCCTCATGCCTCTTTTGATTTTGGTGGGATCTGATGTTCTATCTTTCCATTTGGCAGAAACTATTGAATTTTCGTACCAGAATTTCAATGTTTTCACTATGCTCGCACTTACACCTTTCAGCAGTAGAGCATTCATTGCTTACATGTGGTTGACGCTGTCGAACGCTTTTGAAATATCTATAGTACACATATAGAGAGGCGACTTGTTTCTCTCTGAGTCCATAATATACATATATATATATATATATATATATATATATATATATATATATATATATATATATATAATATATATATATAATATGGACGGATATATATATATATATATATATATATATATATATATATATATATATATATATATATATATATATATATATATATAATATGGACGGAGCTCGAGGATCTTAATAGATACCATTAGACGCAATATGCAGCTTAGAATATTTAATAATCTATGAGTATTTTATCATATTTTAGTTATTTTGATATCAGATTAATTGAGACTGATTGTGCTAAACGATTAACTGTATATTGCTTAAAATTTAAGCCACTATTTCTATCCAACTGAGAGATTTTTTTTTTAATTTTTAACTCACTTCATTTATTCTAATGTTTAGTTCATTGATACCCTCTTTACAGACCGTTTGAAATTTCAGCGAACAATATCGTACTCTTTGACGGACAATGTTAATTATGTGTGTAAACATTACTTTCTATTTTTATTTTTTTAGACTTCTTCTGCTAAAAGATTAAGAGTGAATTGCAAAAGATTTTAGCCAACATTGTTATCCGACTGAGAATTTGAATTATATTTAATCTATTTTTAATTTCATATTATTTAAACTGACTTCTCTAGATGATTAAGTACTAAAGTACTAGAATCTCCACCCAATATTTAATTATTTTAGTAGTCATTGTCATCCAGTCATTTATGAAGTCTTTTGATTAATTTAAATTATGTCTGTTTGTGTTGACTTTTTATTTATTTCGACTTCCTACGGTGGAAGATTACTTAATTAAGACATGAGACAGGCTTTCCAGCCCATCAACAAGGTGCTAGACCATTTTTTCTACAGGGTTTGGTATTCTGTGCGTGGTCAAATAAACTCCATAAACATCCTTTATGACTATATTATGCTAAGATCTCAACTGATCACTTGGTTTTATATATTTGTTAAGAATAGGGGCTTATAAAAGAGCTGGACATGTTAGGGTCCCTTCCGAGAGCATTCCTTTTGAAACATATTTTCTTAATCATTCAGGGAAGTTAAATGCTTGTCCACATAATTGTATGCAACGTATTCTTTGTAACAACCTTATATTACAAATGACCCCTAGACATTTCTGAAGAAGAGGGTCAAGTTAACACTACTTTTTGCTTTTAAAAGCAAGTTCATAGGTTCTACCCTAGATTTAATGAATTATGTGTTTTTTTCACGATATTCTAGGACCACAGGTTCGATACGATCACCCATGGGAAAAAAACAAACAAATAAACACGCATCTGTGTTCTTTCTTCTGGCGAAAAATGCAAAATTCCACATTTTTACAGATAGGAGCTTTTTTTTTTAAATAAATCCCACCTCCTCTCCTCTCGGTAACATAATAATCTTGTTCACATAATTTCAAAACTTTAATGTCACCTACACTAATTTAAAAACGACATTTATTTTTAAAAATTTTTATCCAAACAATATTGATAAAAACACACTCTGCTACTATACATAATTAACATGATCAAAATTTTTAATAAGGATTATTAGCCTTCATTATCATTTTCTGTATTTTTATCCTATATTTTCATTTTTTTTCCCTTCCCTTTTACCCTTCATCTACATTTTTCTCCAATTAAAAAATAAATTCAACAAAATTACAAACTTCAACCAAACTAAAACCACCCAAAAAAATTCTCTTCTTCTATTTTCTCCTCCTTTATATCTCTGAAATTTAAAAAACTAAATTAAACCAATATAACATTTTCATCATCCTAACTATAGACTCCCTTTTCGAAACAGAGAAAAAAAAATTCCCTTTAAACCAACTGAAAATGAATTAAGGCAATCAAATACAACAGGTTACTCTCCGGGGCATACTACAACACAAATAAAAACAAAGCAAAATACAACGCACGTCCCGCTTGTAGGATGCTCCCCCTCCTTAGGAGAATCCTTTGGCGGTGGCTTCAACTACATTCCAAATTTTATATTACCCCTTCAAGCTTCCATAAAAAAAAATCTATAATAAAAAAATGAAAATAAAATAAATAAAATTTGAACCATTCTTCCCTTACAAAAACCTCAACAAACAATAAAACATATACTTAAACAACACAAAACTTATTTAGGAAGAAGGGTTCAAAAATTATAACAAATTACACATAAAATTTAAACTTCAGAATAAAATTAATAATTTACTTGATTGCCTAAAAAAAAAAAAAAAAAAAAAATCCTATATTTACCAAACCCTGTATCCACACCTCAGCCATTATTTCTTTCCATTTTAGATTCTTTCTCAAAAGATGTACTTTTCCTCTAACTACTCCTTTACGTCTTTCTATCTCAACTCTTTTTTTTCTTTTTCCTCATTTTCCAAAAATGGGTACATGCCCATATCACAATTAATGACGTTCCTTTCTGCCTCTTTTCATCACCTTTTCCTTCAAAATCTAACTTCAATTTTTTTTTTTTTTACTATCTAAACTCACCATCTCTATATTCTTACCCCTAAAAACATCAAAAATAAAACTAAAAACTTCTTAGTTAAAAATACATTCTATAAATTCAGGCTGTAAACCATCAACCACCATTTCATGGCACAGGTTGAATTCTTTTATTTCGCCCTTCTTGAAACGGCTTATTCTATCTCGGTAAGGTAATATGGTGTGTATCAGCATAAACATCACCTCTCTTTCTCTAGTGTCACACGGTACTTCGCTTAGATTTTTGAAAGCCGCATCAAAATTCATGAAAGGGTCTTTTTCTTTAACATGGTATGAAAAATCGTCCTCGGGTCCATATGTAATTATCTATGACCCTTTTTCTTTCTATCCGACTCAATCCGTCCTGAAACACTCCTTTTGATCTCAATTCTCTTAAAGTTTCCGCTGTTTCTTTAACTGATCTTGGACCTCTTCCACTAGCGTCAAAACTTGTTCCTCAACTACTTCATTCAAGACCGGTATTAGCCAATCTCTCTCCAAACATCCAATTTCATCGTCCCTTTGGAGCATCTCAATATCATTTCTCCAAAAAAGTGATTGGCAAACATTCCTATTCCTCCTTTTACTCTGGGTACAAAGAGCATTTTCATGCTCAACTTTTCAATTTTTCCTCTTCACACAAACCTCCAAATAATTTTTTATATTCTCTTAGCACTCCCTTCATCTAGCACGAAAGCTGGCACGAAATAGAACAGTAGTGGTAGACAATATGTGTTTACATATGTCGCTCTGAAAAACAACGAACACTCTTCAATATCATTTGCCGTCGCCAGCATCCCTTCAATTTTCCGTATTTTTTCTTCCCATAATTTACCCAACTTCATCTCGCGGGTCCATGTCACTCCAAGTATTTTCGCCTTTTCTAGTTTCGCTATCCATAGTTCCTGGCGTCATTTCTTCTGTATTTTCTGATTCCAGTGTTGGTAAAAGATTGATTTTTCCCTTGTGGGTTTTTACCCTAAAATTCCTCTCATACCAATCAAGTCCATATAGAACTGCCTTTACATCTTTGACACTTGATAGGGGAAAAGTTGCATCATCTATAAACCCCAGGGCCTTTAAACATATCTCCTTACGGAGATGTTAACCGATTATACGGTCTTCTAGGTACTTGAACAAGGGATCAATGTATATTTCAAAGAGGTAAGGTGAAACCGGGTCACTCTGTCTCAACGATATCTCCAAATTAATCCTCCTTGTAAGCGAGCCATTTACATTTATGAAAGCTACTGGTTTTTGATAAAGACTTTTAAACATACGAACAAAATCCTCATGAAAACCATACTTTAAAATCATCAAAGACCATAAAATTCCCCTGTCAACCGAATCATATGCTTTCTCAACATCCACACTTAAAAAATAAGTAAGTTTCCACACTTCATTTTTCTTTCGGGTCATCTCATCTCTCCTATATAACACATCGCTTAGAACGCTCAAAATATGTTGTGCTTTTCTTCCTTTTATCCCCCCGAACTGGTAGCTTCCTAGTATATGTGGCATTATTTTTCCTAGTCTTTTTGTTAGCACTAGGGATGCAATCTTGTAGTCGCAGCAAAGCAAGGAGATGGGTCTCCAATTACGTAGATCAGATCGTTCCCCCTTTTTGTGTACAAGGGATATTACTGCCACCTCTTCCGGGTACCCGTCAGCATGGGCGCCCATAAGCTGAATTCCAGGGGGAGCAAACCTCGTTTAATTGGCACTTTTAATGCTATATAATAGAAATCTCGGAACAAAAATCTAAAAATAATGCAGCATCATTCAGCCCCCCCTGCCCCCCATATGGGCGCCCATGCCCGTCAGTGATAAAAGCGTTAACGACTTTTTCGTAAAAATCCCCCATTTCTTCCCATAGTTCCAAATAAAACTCGTAGCTCAGCCCGTCTACACCGGGGGGCTTTTTCTTTTTAGCTTTCCTTAAAACTAGTTCAATTTCTTATTTCGAGACAAGGCTCCTTAAATTTTCGTTTTCCTCCTCGCTTACCATACGGCTCGTTTGGTATTCATTAAAATAATTTCGGCCCTCTTCACCTTGCGTCTCCTTTCTTTTAAACAACCCCTTGAACCACTCTGTCACTGCTTCCTCACTTCTTTTTGCTCTTCTAATACTTCCCATCTTTCCTTTTTACTTTCCTCAGGCTATTTTCTTCTATTTTTCTTCTTGCTTTAACTACAGAAGCTAGGTTTACCTGGTCCGATGCAAACATTTCTGCCATTCGATTCCGAGTTTTCCATCTCTCATACTCTCCGTACTCGATATCTTTTATTGCTCTCTTAATTTGCTCATATTCGAGCCATACGGGCTCTCCCGCTTCTACTTCTTTCTTTAGGTCGTTTAACACTCTGTATAAGTACCTTTTATTTGCGTTACTTTCACGTTCTGACTCTTTTTCTTTATCGCGCAAGAAGACTCCCATTTGTCTTTTAAAATTCAACCGAAATTGCTCAAGGTGACTCGATTCTTGGTAACTGGCCAGAAACCTTCTTACTTCTTTTTTATTTCTTCTCTATCATTTCCCTGGAGAGAACTAATATCCATTCGTCAAAAAGGTCGCTTCATGGGTAGCGAAATATATTCCATATCCTCTAGCTTTAGATCTATCAGTAGTGCACAGTGGTCGGAGAAAGGCACGGCGATATTTTCTATATTTTTTTTTTCCATTCCATCTTTCCAACAATACACCCTGTCGATCCTCGTGCTGCCCCTTTTTTCTATTCTCGTGAAACCCCTCTCCATTCCTATTTCTTGCCACAAATCTACGAGTTTCCATGTTTTTACCGCTTCTTTAAATTCGATGCTAATCTTCCTTTTAATGTTTTTCCGGCTCGAACTCAAAATGTCTTTTTCTTCTAAAACACAGTTAAAATCGCCCAATAGCAATAGCGGGCCAGTTCTTTAATATCGTGGAAGAGTATTTTGTATTACCAACTGTCTTTCTCTTGCTTTATTTGTGCCTGAAGACAAATGCACATTTACAAAAACCGTTCCTTTCCAGCAAATGCTACTCACTTGTCCACATAATTTGTCCACAGAATGCTTGTCCACATAATTTTATGCTACATATTCTTTGTAACAACCTTATATCACAAACGACCCCTAGACATTTCTGAAGAAGAAGGTCAAGTTAACACTACTTTTTGCAATTAAAAGCAGGTTCATAGGTTCTATCCTAGATTTACATCTAATGATAGATTAGATGTACCATGGTAAAATCAAAAACTAATTAGCAGATGAAAGTATGTGGATATTTAAAAATTCAAGCGTTCTTATCAAGGTATTCTAATATTTCAAAGTTTTTAGAAGTATCTTCAAATATAGTTCAACTATATTATTTACTAAATATTGAGTATTAAACTTTATATTAATTCTTTTTCTAATAATTATCATCCAAATTAGTGTTCAGGATAGTTCTGGATTCTATGGTCTCCTAAGCTTAACCAACGAAAATTTGTATTTGCAAAAATTTTCGTTCGTAGCTGTTGTTTTGTATTTTTGAATCAAACCATTTAATGGATCTGAAAACCAAATTCTGGAGCCTCACCATACTCACCATACTCATCATACTCACCATACCTCACCATACTCATCCTTGTTGACAAATTGACCTAGACATAGGAATAATCCCTATTCTTGGCTGATTTTAGTGTCAGAGTTTTACTGCACCAGTATACCTTTTCTTGTTTCAAAAAATGCATCTTCACTCTGATTGGTGAATCGTAAAGAATACGACTGAAAGTGTTGAACAGAATTACACGAGGAATATATTATTGGTGTTTTAGTCGCGTTTAAAGTTGCTCTTATCCATAATTATGACTATAATGTGGATTGAATATGACGTTGATTTGTTGTTTTTTTTAGAACTTCTTTCATATGGCATTACAAAACTCGCAGTTCTGCTCTACGAGATGGAATGAAAATCACCGAATCCTTAGCTGGGGAGATTTTCCTGATGGTCAATGTAACCAAAATGAATTTGGAGACTATGGAGGATGCAGCCCACAAGCCCTAAAATTTGAGGTCAGGATTATGTTTTAGAACTAAGTAGTATCTAGTTTGCCCCTGCAAAGTAACTCACGTAGCTTCCTATGTACCTTCCTGAATTTGCATAGTTAATTAATTAATTAATTAGTTTAGTCTTGGCTAAACTCTTGGAAAATTCTATCGAAACTAAACATTCTTAAAATATTCAGGACACAAGCTGGAAAATTTGTAGTTTTGATTAAGTGGCATAACCATATAGATTATAAAAATCTAATAGGAATGGTTTTATGTCAGTTATATGGAACGGTGTAACATTTGGAAAACTTTCTTTACACCCTCACATTCGTAGTTGGGCTATCAAAGATATTCGTGTTTTAAATGTCTGTAATAAAACATTGAACCAGCCCGTCGTCTCCACTCTGAATTGATAAAGAGATAGGATTTGGGTTACATATTTACAAATATATTCCTCTTACTTAGAACTTTCAATGTATTATATACATATATATATATATATATATATATATATATATATATATATATATATATATATATATATATATATATATATATATATATATATATATATATATATATATATATATATATATATATATATATATATATATATATATATATATATATATATATATATATATATGTGTATATATATATCGTTATCACGAAATATATATTCGTCATGCCAGGAAAATAGAAACACAGGGCCTGATATACCACTAGTCAACCTTATACCCTAAGCTTTCACTAGAGTTATACTGAACTCCTTTTAAAGAAATCAACGTGTGGATTTTCATGGGTAACATCTCCCAGGAAACCATTCCAAGTGTTGGTACAACTTCTTACAAAGCTGTCCTGTAAGTATTTATTTCGGGTTTTCTCCTCGTAAAGGCAATCCAACCGTGCCTTTCAGTTAAGATAGTTTGTGTGAGTGGATACCTTGTTGTGACTCGGTGTTGGATGTATCTGTAGAAAACAGATGTCGATGCCCCGTCAAATATCTTGCACAGAGGTTGCTATGGTGCCCGATCAGCACAAAAACTCGCTGTTGAAGCTTTCTTTGGGATCCTCTGGATGAGTGTCAGTAGGCATTTAGGTTCCCCTGCAGAACGTAAGCATCTGTATTTTGTAGCTGTTGTAAGACGAGACTTGTACAGAGGGATAACCGAGCTAGATGATAGCAAGCTCTTATATTGAAGAGTCACACCCAGATTTTTTGCCCAGGAGAACTGGACCTGCTAGTGATGTGTGCTCATGATAGGTCTGAGGGGAAAAGTATTCCCGGAAAATGAACTCTTGTCTGTTATCTGGACCGGTTTACATTATTACGCAAGAGATAGACATTGTACAGTCTGTTGACTTTTCAAAGCAGAGCAGTTGAAGGTGGTATCTGAGAGATGAGGGAAGTCAGAGACTTCCTTACGGTTTTTATCAAGATTTAAAAACTTGAAAGAGGCCTTAGCAATCAGATTTCGCCTGAGAATATTGGATCTTAACCCTATCGGTCTTAAAGAAGGGACGGGTAACCCCTTTGAGGATGGCAGTGCCTTCTCAACAACTATCAACCAAGTGTTGGCAGAAACATTTTAAATTTCGGTGGTAAAATTCTCCTGTTGCAGCCAGGATAGGAGAACCAAATTCGTTTTTAATCTGTTAGTTAGTTCAAATTGTTAAATTCTTCGTTTTTCATCAAGGCTGGTATTTATTCCTTTTTAATCAGTTTTTGTTTGCTTGTATGGAAGTTGGCTGTGCAGAAATTTTTCCAAATATCTCCGATTTCTAGATTTTGCTCACTATTAGAAATTTTTCCTCATTTTTCCCCTTTACTCATCACTCATCTGTTAAAACACCTTAAGTTGAAGGGTCACTTTGTGACTAGTCTAACTGTAAATTCAACTCTTTCGAAAACAGGAAGAAGAACGGGTGGCGACATTTGCAAATAGAAGCATAAAAAACAGGACTAAATCAAACTTAAATTTATTTTGTGCTTTATCTTAAATATCTCTATTATTTATTTTATTTAATTTTATATATTTCTATTTTGATTTTGTCTAATTTTATTTACATTTATCTAAACAAAACCCTGAAAATTATACATTATAAGGTTTTGGCAGTTGAAGGTGGTATCTGTGAGATGAGGGAAGTCAGAGACTTCCTTACGGTTTTTATCAAGATTTAAAAACTTGAAAGAGGCCTTAGCAATCAGATTTCGCCTGAGAATATTGGATCTTAATTTTATTTACATTTATCTAAACAAAACCCTGAAAATTATACATTATAAGGTTTTGGCTTAGGATAACCGCAATAAACGCCATAGAAATTTTATGAATTTTATAATGCTAATAGTGATTGTTTGAATTTGAAAAAAAAAACTAAAATGGAGCCCAACTCAGGATCAATTATGCACTGTAATCAAGCTAAGTTAATGCTAAATAATTGCTTGCGTGTTTCAGAGAAAGATTTTTGACATTTGGGGTTAAAAAAAGCTTATGTTTAAGAGATATTTTTCAAATCTGGAGTTGGACTAGAAACAGACAGAAATATCAATGAATAAAACTGGATATATCTCCACCCTCCGCCCCCCCCCAACTCCAACTGTCAAGATCCCTGAACACCTGAGTATCATTTGTGCTTTACTGAAAACTAAATATATTAGATCTTTTATTAAAAAATTCATGATTATGAGCTTCGTTTTTTTTTGCATTTCTTAAGCGGTAAACAATTTTCATGAGTTAACAGCCTATTTCTCAGCCTATTTTCATAAGTTCAGGCTTTATTTTTTCTGCCTAATTTTCATAAGTTCAGCCTAGTTATTATTCGTTGGTCTTGTAACATTGATTTAGCTTGTTATCAATTAAGCAAAATATCCATTTTATTTTACTTTGTAACGTTTCACTGCCTTTTCCGAAAAAATAGTCTCCTGTATTTGAATGTAGTGAGACAATGCACTCTTGGAGACTGCTAACAGTAAATAATATCTTTAACTAGCAGTTTCAGCTAATTATTCACTAATTACAAATATATCTGGTTGTTTTGTGCAAGCTTTGAATCAAATCCAATATTTTGTATCAATTACATTTGACAAATAACTATGTAGACTTCATTTGCAGGACATTAAAAAACTCAAGGATTTGGAGGGTTATAAGAACTTCTTTGCAAGAAAATTTGATAGCACTGTTTCTCAAACTGTACTTACTGCCATGGATGAAGAAGTTTTTGGAGATTATCATAAAGGTAAAATTAAAACTTCCGCTTTAACGGACAAATCCAATTCCTTTCCCGCCAATAACATCAAATATCCTTTATTGAGTGAAAAATAGGCATTACTTAGTAGAAATTAATGCCTTACCTTTATCTGCCAGAAAAACAGTAGACTTTAAAAACAGTAGACATCGTAAGGCCATGTGACATATTTTGGCTGTTTCAACCTTCACAGGCGTAAACTCAAAAAATTCGACAGAGTACAGTTGATCTTTTTCGACTAATCTGCTTGTTTTCTAAATAACTACAATTTAGAATAGGAAGGACCATTCTCTCAAAAAATTTCAAAAACTATGGTCAAAATTCCCTATTTTTACCCCCCCCCCCTCCCTTTGAATTTCCAATCGAATGAACCCTTTTTCAAGTTTCTACGACCAAGATTTCAATAAGAACCTTATATGCCTCCAGGACAGAACTTATAACTCTTGCTCTGAAGACGGTGGGGGGAGTGTCCTGCTAAAAGGTATAATTTCCAGAACTTTCAACTGCATGGAACGCTATGGTTATCTTAAAATTTTGATTGGATGTGTTTGGTGAAATGGTGGGCGTTGACGGGGTTTTAGTTGCCTTCCAATCACTTTCGACTATTGAAAAGCACACTAGCCATTTCAATTTTCAACCGAATGAGCCCTTTTTGAAGTTTCTACGACAACGCTTGCACCTTATATGCCCCCATGCCTCCTCAGAAACATAATTTCTATGTGGAAATCAACTATATTGAACAAAATGGCCATCTCAAAATTTTTACTGGATTTGTTTCGGGAAATGGTGGGCGTGGAAGTGGTGTTATTTGCCTTCCAATCATAACTTACTACCTTTGCCCTGAGGGCCGTGGGGGAGTCTCCTCTTCAAAAACATAATTTATACTACCCTGAACAAAATAGCTATCTCAAAATTTTGATTGGATGTGTTTGGGGAAATGGTAGGCGTGGAAAGGGTGTTAGATGCCTCCCAATCACCTTCGACTTTTAAAAGGGATACTAGCCATTTTAATATCCAATCGAATCAGTCCTTTTTGAAGTTTCTACACCAATACTTTCTATAAGAACTTTATATGCCCCTGGGGCATAACTTACAACCCTTGCCCTGAGGGCTGTGGGGAGTTGTCATCCTCAAAGACCTAATTTACAGAACTTTCAACTACGCTGAACAAAATGTCTATCTCAAAATTTTGATTAGACGTGTTTGGGGAAAAGGTGGGTGTGAGAGGGGGGTTAGTTGCCCTTAAATCACTTTCGACTATTAAAAAGGGCACTAGCCCTTTGGATTTCCAATCGAATGACACTTTTGTGTTTCTACGACAATGTTTTCTATAAAAAAAAAAACCTTATATGCCCCCATGGCATAACTTACAACCCTTGCCCTGAGGGCTGTGGGGGAGTTTCCTCCTCAAAAACATAATTTCTATCTGGAAATCAACTACACTGAACATAATGCCCATCTCAAAATTTTTATTGGATTTGTTTCGGAAAATGGTGGGCGTGGAAGGGGTGTTAGTCGCCTTCCAATCACTTTTGACTATTAAAAAGGGTACAGGCCACTCCAATTTTCAATTGAATGAGTCCTTTTCGAAGTTTCTACGACAACTTCTTCGATACGAAGTGCCCCGGTCAAAAGGAAAAAAAATAATAAATAATAAATTGTGCCAACATCGTTCTTAGGCTATATGCCCCCAGGGCATGACTTAAAACCCTTGCCTTGAGGGCTGTGGGGGAGTGTCCTCCTCAAAACATATTTTCTATTTGAAAATCAACTATGCTGAACAAAATGACTATCTCAAAATTTTGATTGGATTTGTTTGGGGAAATGGTGGGCGTGGAAGGGGTGATAGTTGCCTTCCAATCACTTTCGACTATTACAAAGGGCACAAGCCACTCCAATTTGCAATCGAATGATCCCTTTTCGAAGTTTCTACAACAACTCCTTCGATATGAAGTGCCCTGGTCTAAAGAAAAAAAACTAAATGATAAATAATATATAGTGCCAACATCGTTCTTTACTTAGGCAGTGCTATTGCGCTGCCTATGATAAAAATGATGAAGCGTATCAACACAATAAAAATATTCAAAGACAGTCAGACTGACTGTCTGACTGTCAATCAAACTTATGTTTGCATAAATGCTAATCTGAAACATATAAGAAATTATAGTGAATCACTATTTTGCGTTCTTTTAACATGTATAAGGCTAGGATATAAATTGAAGATTTAACGTGTATAATCTCTTTCCGCCTGGTCGCAGTCTAATTGTTCAAATTGTAGCTCTTTTCGCTTATTTTATTGTATTTATTTTTTAAACAGCCAAAATATTTAACGATTTGACTAATACGAGCTGTTCATCATAACTTCGATTGCTGAAATAATTAAAATTAGTCCGTAAGTAAATTTTTGGAAAATATTCCAATGTCATTATCAAATTTTATTAATGCCAAGATTTATTCCAAGTGTTGTATTATTGTCATCACTTGATCAAACAGATGTATTTCCGTTCCTTCACTTAAAGTGTGTCGTATATTTTAGGCCAATAAGAATAAATTAGATTTTATATGGCCTATCTCTTTTTACCCCTTCATGATCAAGTTTTTTCAAGCTGTGATTCAAATTTTCTGTTCTTTCTCGGCAAAATTAAGGCAGTTCAAGTAACCAAAAACTGTTCATAATTAAAAAAAAGTTCACGTTTCTGAAAACCCATAAAATAAGACCAAAATTTCTGTTGGAATCATTACTTGCTAAAAACGCTATGCTACGGAACCAGAAGCCTGACGACCAGGGGAAATGAAACTCAGAGAGGAAAGAAACTAACAAAATGAAAAATCAAATCAAAAAGGGTGAAAAAACGAGGATTTTATCAGCCAGTGGCGAACCATGAAGAAGACAAAATATAAGTAAATATTTCGACAAGGACTTCCGCCAAGTCGTCCTCAGTGCTAAACAAAAAAAAAAGAAAAAAAAGAGAAGACAAAGCAAAAAAAAAACGAAAATCTAACCTTTCGAAGTTTACCCTACAAAGACAAAACACACACATCAGTATCTGTTCTGTCTTTGTAGGGTAAACTTCGAAAGGTTTAGATTTTCGGTTTTTATTTTGTTTGTCTTCTCTTTTTTTTTGTTTTTTTTGTATATAGCTCATTCACCTTGACTCTCCTGATGTGGACCCCTCTTGCCCTCAATAAAAATGCTGGAGCTACGCCCCTGACCTCAACACTGATATCTGATTTTAAATCTTTCGTTGCGTATCATTTTATACGAAATGCCTGATTCGGCTTGAGAATGCTAATCCTATGGCACCACTCGTTTGATTTCCATATGATTTTTTTTTTCGCTTTGAGTTCCTTTCTTCTTTATTTCCTTTTTGTGTAGCAGTGATTGCTGTCTATTTAATGTATTTTATGTGGTTTATTTATTTTTTTTTTGTTAGTGATGTTTTAATTATTATAGTATATTTCTTCTCTCGCTTTTGATTCAGTCTATGAAAAGCGAGTATGTACAGTACGATACATTGTAATCATACAATGTATTCATAGCATGATTAATTAATTATGACTAAATCTTTCCTTATCTAAACTTTTGTTCTCACTTGAAAGTATCGATGGCTGCCCTACGATATCTACAAGAAGATACTATCGTGTCATCTATTTTATTCATTGATTTTAAAAGGTACTGAAATTGGGTATTGGGTATTTGGTGTGATTTTAAGGGGTACTGGAAGCTGCTATCCCAGGATTAGATCCAAAGAAACACCCTATTATATTATTCATAGTATCAAGTAAATGGGTTTGCGCTAGCGTTATGAGAACGGTTGAATTCAAAATTTCAGGAAGTACTGGAGAGGTAAAGTAACCTCAAATTTTGACTTGGATGGAGGGAACAGAAAGGAGCTCTAATTTTTTTTCTCCGATTCTTCTGAACCTACCATTTATATAAAACTTAATATTAAATTATCCTCTAATTTGACGTTTCTAAACATTACAATTTACACAATAATAATCAATGGCAAGTTAATCGCTCTGTACTGACTACCATGTTCAAACTACGCATTTAATATTTATGCTGAGGTGATTAGCTTTATTCCCTAGTAATTAATTCAACTTTAATTAACTGCATCTCAAAGGTAACTTCCCTTGTATTAAAACAGCCCTTAACATAAGTAAAGAGCAATACCTGGTCTAACGTACTTACACCTTAAGAGAGTATTGAGGTGATAGATTTTCTGGTTTAATGTTCCAAACATTTATAGTATTTGGCTCGCCGTTTCGCACCATATACTTGAGACGAAACCATTTTTCGCTGTAGGATAAAAAAACATCAACAATTGGTTGATTATCCTAACGTTAATTATGGTATTAATAGCTGGTCCATTTTCACAAGTTGTTCCTGGGCATTGACCGGACCTTTGTGAAGATTCCAGTTTTCTTTATTATGAATATTGTTGTAAATCTGGATTTGTCGTGATTTTTATATAAATTTAATAAGTTGCGTAGTTTCACTCAATCTTTTTTAAAGAACGGCCTTCTGACAACTGTTTGTCGTTCATGTTAATTAAGCTTAACAGTCTACTCTTTATGTAATGAAGGTCATAAACACTGTCCATATTAAAAAAAAAAAACTATCTTTCAAAGGGTGCTAACTTAGAAGGAGGTTTTAAGGTTGATATTCAAGACCATGTGTCGATCCAATGGAACGAAGATTGTGGCGACAAGCCGATTAGTGATACTATTTAAAGGATCTACGGCACTTCATGAGCTTTAGACATATCCAAAGACCAGGGCACTTCGTATCAAAGGAGTTGTCGTAGAAACCTTGAAAAGGGCTCATTCGATTGGAAATTGGAATCGCAAGTGCCCTTTTTAATAGACGAAAGTACCATTTTCCCCAAACCACCATTTCCCCAAACACATCTAATCAAAATTTTGATATAGCCATTTTGTTCAACGTAGTTGATTTCCAGATAGAAATTATGTTTTTGAGTAGGACACTCCCTCTACGGCCCTCAGGGCAAGGGTTGTAAGTTATGCCCTGGGGGCATATAAGGTTTTTACAGAAATCTTTGTTGTAGAAACTTCAAAAATAGCTAATTCAATTGGAAATTCAAAGGGCTAGTGCCCTTTCTAATAGTCGAAAGGGATTGGAGGGAAACTAACCCCCCTCTCACGTCCACCTTTTCCCGAAACACATCCGATCAAAATTTTGAGATAGCCATTTTGTTCAACGTAGTTGGAAGTTCTGGAAATCGGGTCTTTGAGGATGACAACCCCCCAGCCCTCAGGCCAAGGGTTGTAAGATATACCCTGGAGGCACACAAGGTTTTTGTAGAAAGCGTTGTCGTAGCAACTTCAAACAGGGCTCATTCAATTGGAAATTGAAAATGCTAGTGCCCTTTTTAATAGTTGAAAGCGATTGGAAGGAAACTAACACCCCTTCCACAACCACCATTTCCCCAAACACATCCAATCAAAATTTTTAGATAGCAATTTTATTCAACGCAGTTGAAACTTCTGGAAATTAATTCTTTGAGCAGGACAATCCCCCCACAGTCTTCAAGGCAGGGGTTACAAGTTATACCCGGGGGGCAAATAAGGTTTTTTTGAAAGCTTTGTCGTAGAAACTTGAAAAAGGCCATTTTGTTCAACGCAGTTGAAAGCTCTGTAAATTATGTCTTTGAGCATGAACCCCCCCCCCCCTAGTCTTCAGGACAAGGGTTATAAGTTATGCCCTGGGGGCATATAAGTTTTTATTGAAAGCTTTGTCGTAGAAACTTGAAAAAGGGCTCATTCGATTGGAAATTCAATTTATTTGTACTTTACTGAAAAAAAATTCTTTTAAATATTTTCAACTTTTTTAACTTTAAGAAATCAAAAATCAATTAAGATTTTAAGGAATAAATATTAGCGCTTGTATATTAAACTGACAAGGCAGATTTTTTTCAGTAAATTCATTTGATTTTTTTCAGTAAAGTACAAATTATATTCTGGCTCTTAGAAAGCTTGGGGTTCAGATCCCTGCTCATACTAATTTCTGCTCGTTTTGAGTTTGACACTTATTTTTTTTAATTTCTGTTCGTTTGGGGTCTCGTTTATTTTTTGTTGAAAAAGTTTTTTAATGAATCAAACAGTTTGTGGTAACGAACTGTAAGTATTGAGCGACCCGGCTCAATAGTCACCAAAACTCTAAAAAAATGAATTTTTTTTACCAGTAAACACATCAAAAGAATCGTATTTTTAGGCTGATTTCAAATATATAAGTTATATCAAGTTTAGTCTTAACCATCAAAAGTTACGAGCCTGAAAAAAATTTGCCTTATTTTCGAAAAAGAGGGGACACTCCCCCTAAAAGC
The DNA here is from genome assembly GCF_049724085.1 of Artemia sp. Qi Xiang Cuo. NCBI lineage: Eukaryota > Metazoa > Arthropoda > Branchiopoda > Anostraca > Artemiidae > Artemia > Artemia sp. Qi Xiang Cuo. The sequence continues at coordinate 69,785,950 of NC_142797.1, read as the reverse complement.
TATAGAATCTTAATGAAAATCAAATCATCATATTCATCGTATCAGAGAACTCTACTGTAGAGATTTCAAGCTCCTATCTGTGAAAATGTGGAATTTTGCATTTTTTGCCAGAAGAAAGATCACGGATGCGCGTTTATTTTATTTTTATTTTTTTTCCAAGGGTGATTTCATCGATCTAGTGGTCATAAAATACCGCGAGAGGGGCCGATTCAAACGGAAAGTAAAAGTTCTAGTGCCCTTTTTAAGTGACCAAGAAAATTGGAGGGCAAGTAGGCCCCCTCCCACGCTCTTTTTTTCCCAAAGTTACTCGATCAAAATTTTGAGATAGCCATTTAGTTCAGCACAGTCGAAAATCCAATAAATAGGTCTGTGAGGATGACTTAATCCCCCACAGCCCCCGGGGAAGGGGCCGCAATTTATGAACTTTGCCCATTGTTTACATATGGTATTTGTTATTTGGAAGTATGCAGAAGTTTTCAGGAGAGATTTTTTCTGGTGGGGATGGGTTCGGAGGAGGTGGCTACGTGAGAGTATCTTTCCATAGAGGATATTGTCATGGGGTAAGGGACATTTCTTCGAGAGGGGGTGCTGAATTTCCCAACATTATTTAAAAAAACTGTCAGAAATTAAATAAAAAAACAAACAAATTTTTTTCCAACTGTAAGTAAGGAACAACATTAAAACTTAAAACGAACAGAAATTATTACGTATATGAGGGGGGCACCCCCTTGTCACAATATTGATTTGGACGCTTAAGTTTTTTTAGTACTTTCAAAAAAGTTATCTATTCTAATTAAATGGCCTTTGTGATTCAGAGATCATTCTTAAAGAATCGTGACAAGATTCGAACTTTAGCGTAAAGAGCGAGGTATTGACTAAGGGGAGAACCCCTCATTTACGTAATAAAAATATACGAATATAGAAGTTCGTTTACGTAAGTTATTTCATGAGTTATGTCAGATCAAAATTTCGAGAAAGCCATTAAGCCATAAAAAAGTAAAATGAATATGCAAATTGCATTTTAATTATTCATGTTCGGTGAACCAAAATCAAAGCTGCATTAATTCGCAAATTTCTGGAAATTAAATTAAAAAAAAGTTTTTTTAACTGAAAGTAAAGAACGACATTAAAACTTAAAACGAACAAACATTATTCCGTTTATGAAAGGGGCTGTCCCCTCCTCAATGTCTCGCTCTTTACGCGAAAGTTTTTTATTGTTTTAAAAAATAGAGTTGTTAGACAGAGTCAAACTTTAGCGTAAAGAGCTAGGCATTGAGGAGGGGACAGTCCCTTTCATAAACGGAATAACTTCTGTTCGCTTTAAGTTTTAATATCGCTCCTTACTTTTAAATTAAAAAAAAGCGTGTTTTTTTATTTAATTTCTTAAAGGAACGTACAGTGTTGTATATACTTTTGCTGTAGTCACTCCGTAGACTTTGGACATACATATGCCCCGCAAGTCAAATTATTAAAGATAATCGTGATAATCGTTCTTAAAGTATTTATATTTATATAGTATTATCGATTTTAATTAGTTTTAACGTGGCAAATAATCTTAGGCTAGCATCGTTCAGCCATTAAATACAAAAAAAAGTTTTTGTTTTTAATTGAAAGTAAGGAAAGACACTAAAACAACCCCCCCCCTGTTTCAGTTTTAGTGAACGGTTAGAATTTACAGTAAAGAGTAAGGTATTGAGGAGGGGGTAACCCTTCATATATGGAATAATTTATGTTCATTTTTCCAATAATGCCGGTAAATCTGGCTCACCCTCTTTGAAATATACCCCTCCCCCTCACGTAAAACTCCTCCATGAAAATTTAATCCAACGTAGAGTTCACCCCCCACGTAAAATTCCTGCCAGACAGTTCCATCCTTATTCCATATATGAAAGGGACTGTCCCCTTCTCAACGCCTCGCTCTTTACGCTAAAGTTTGACTCTTTGTCACAACTCTACTTCTTAAAACAGTAAAAACTTTAGCGTAAAGAGCGAGGCGTTGAGGATGGGACAGCTCCTCTCATATACGGAATAGTTTCTTTTCGTTTTAAGTTTTAATTTCGTTCCTTACTTTCAGTAAAAAAAAAACTGTTTTTTTTTATTTAATTTCTGAACGTTTTTCACCTAACACAGATTCAAATTTGGCTCACCATACATAAGAATTAAAAATAAAATTTGCATATTAATTTTGGCGGATTTGTTCGGTAGATGAAGGTTGCCCCCTCCTCGATACCTTGCTCTTTACGCTAAAACTGTTAGCACTTTTAAAAAAGCTTCACGTTCTAATTAAACGGCCCCCGTGTTTCAGTTTTAGTAATCAGTCAAACTTTAGAGTAAAGAGTAAGGTATTGAGGAGGGACCAACCCTTCATCCATGGAATAATTTCTGTTGGTTTTTTTTTCAAATAATGCCGATAAATCTGACTCGCCTTCTGTGAATTTTACCCCTCCCCTAACAGAAAATTCCTCCGTGGAAATTTTGTCCAACGTAAAGTGCAAACCCCCCCCCCGCCGCAAATTTCCTCCAGACAGCTCCACCCTCGCTTAGAATCCCCCTCTCTGTAAAATTGCTTGCGGACGCTTCAGCCTGAAAAATTCTTCTTAGCATTCTTTTTTTTTACTAAGGCTCTAATACTTAATCGGTATCTCGATCATTCTAGAAATGCCCCCTTCCGTGGAATTTATTTCCCAGAAAACTAAACTTGTCGAGAAAAGCCCCTGGATAATTCCCCCGGAACATCTCCACATGAAAAATTTGGCAAAGAGAATGTAAGACAATAAAAACGAATTTCGTAGATTAATTCTGTCAAATCCCCCAGTGTAACATATCCCATGGAATATTCATCCCCGCCTCAAAATTTTCCTCCCCAAGAATATTTTCCCCATAGAAATCAATTCAAGCCCATCCCCCCCCCAAGAAAAAGTATGTATGCTTCCCAATAACAAATACTATACATAAACAATGGGGGAATTTCATAACTTACAGGTCTCTCGCCACTGACTGTGGCGGGTCATTTTACACCTAAAGACATAATTAGTTGATCTTTCGACTATACTGAACAAAATTGCTATTTCAAAACTTTGATTAGATATTTTTGGGGAAAAACTGGGTGTGGAAGGGGGCCCAGTTGCCCTGCAATATTTTTGGTCACTTGAAAAGGGCACTAGAACTTTTAATTTCCGTTCGAATGGGCCTTCTCCCGATATTCTAGCACCACTGGGTCAATGCGACCACCCAAGGGAAACATAAATGAATAAACACACATCCATGATCTTTCTTCTGGCAAAGAATACAAAATTCCACATTTTTGCAGATAGGACCTTGAAAGTTGAAACCTCAATAGTAGGATTCTCTGATCAGCTAAATCTGAGTGTGTGATTTCTATTAGAAAATCAGAGATTTCCCCTTTTTTCAAAAAAAAGGCAAATTGTCTCAGGCTCATAATTTTTGATTGTTAAAACTAAACTTACGGAAACTTATACATTTGAGATCAGCATAAAAATTCGATTCTTTTGATGTATGTACTGGTATCAAGATTCCGTTTTTTAGAGTTTTGGTTACTATTGAGCCAGGTCGCTCCTTACTTACAGTTCGTTACCACGAACTATTTGATTAGATCAAATCAACTTGAAAAAGGGCCGATTCGTCTGAAATTTAACCTCCTTGCCCTTATTCAGGTGTTTATTTGGATTATAATGTTCAAGCTTTAAGAACATATCCATGTTTGAATTAAACTCTAAAAATTCCTATTAAATATCATGCCAAATTTCAGAGACGCTCGAGTCAATCAGTTCATGGCAACAGACTGTAAATATGGAGTAACTCAGCCCAATGCCAATTCAGCCTCCTAAGTTTCTACAAGAACTCCATTCATACAAAGGGGCAGGGAAAGGAAAAAATAAATGAACCGTTGAAGCCTTGTCGCTTTTTACTGAGGCAGCGCTATTGCCTCGCCTATGAAGGCAAAGCAAGGCCGACAAATTTGACTAATCAAAGAGAACCGATATGTAATTACTAAAACTAGTTTTTGGACACCTTTTCCTTCCATTCAATCTTCTATTTCAATTTTGTGTATGCACTTTATTGTTTAATTTGTTTAATCATATCTTTATTTGTGCACTTGACTTATGACACCCAGGGTAGTATATATTCAATGTACGCCTGAGGGAAAACCAAACTCAAATATGTAATTAGGTGCCGAACATTTGATTGCTGATTGAAGAAGTCACATACACAGGAGGAAACTTTTGGGTTCAAATCATTCCCGAGAAATTGTGATTTGTGCGGCTTTTCCTGCAAGTGCTCCTATTTTGCATTTAATTTCCAAATTTTCGCGATTTTTCTAAGATCCCCTCCCCTTTGTGTAAACTTATATATATATATATATATATATATATATATATATATATATATATATATATATATATATATATATATATATATATATATATACTATATATATATATATATATATATATATATATATATATATATATATATATATATATATATATATATATATATATATATATATATATATATATATATATATATATATATATATATTATTATATATATATATATATGTATATATATATATTCCTCAGTTGAAGCATTCCTTTAAAGATATCTTTTTTTCAGAAACTCCTGCACTTGACAGTTTTTGGGAGTGTATATACCACCATCAGTATGACAGTAATCCTTCAATGGTACAATTTTCTAAGTATCTTCTTTCATATATGGTTGGCCAGAAAAAGATTGATTTTTTAGAACAAAACACGAAAGTCATTGGTTTAGAGGAAATTAACACCTTCTTCCATGATGATAGATATGAGGTGGGTTCTTAAAGAAGCTTTAATTGGTATCTAGAGTTTTGTGTTTATAGAAGAAATTTTCCAAGTGTATCTTTCCATCTATGGAAAGAGACACTTCGAAATTAGAATAGCTTAGACTAAGAACAACGCAATTAGAACAGCTACGCGACACCCACCCATATATGTCATAGATGGCATCGATATTTGTCACTTGTCGCATGCTGATGATATTTTGTTGTTTCCGGACAATTTAGTATCAATGCAGAATTGAATTAATATATTAAATCACATCTACAGGTGATAGAATTGGAGAATGAACCTGCCAAAACAGAATTCATGGTGGCTAATAATAATCATGATTATATGGTGGCATCACAGAGAATTTTTAATAAAGTATCCACTGACAGTTAAAGCTACGCGTGTATTGCTATTATCACCCGTTTTGGAAAAGCTTAGAAAAATTTATGACCTGCTAGTCAGGGTGAAAGGTCGTTTTGATTAACAACTTGCTAAAATTTATAATTCATTGTTTGCGCCTCGTGTATTTTTCCTAATTCGCTTCTTTGAAAATTTTAAGTAAAAGTAATGGAAAGCGTATCCGCGTCTACTTTCTCCGGTCTTATTAGTGTTTTCTTGGAAACCCACTATGGTTCAGAAATAGGGTACATTATCCGAAAATATGGAGTATTAGTAGTGAGGGGGTTCCAGGCCCTACCGACCTTATTAACATGTCCATATTAATTAATATGGCGATATTAACAGGTCCATTATGTATGTACAAGTGGAGCTCCTAGTCCCTCATACCTGGGCAATACGGTCACCTGGCAGGCTTCCCGAGATTGATACAGGGGCTGTCATGGGAATCTTGCCATCTGATAGCATTGTACAGGTGCGAGGGGCTAGAAGCTCCACTTAGAATTCACTATTACCGCTACTTGTGTATTATACCGACCGCACTCCGATTAATCATATAGAAATACTGAAACACATGGAATCCGGGGAATCGTGCCAGGGCATGTTGTCGGAATCTTGTCAAGGCTGTCGTGACGTCACAGGGCTGTCGTGGAAATCTGGGGAGGGCTTTCGTAGAATGCATTATGGGAAAGGGGGGGGAGATATTTGCTAGAAATCCTATGGGAAAAGGTAGGGCACGTCATAGAAATGCCTATGGGAAAATGGAGGGGTCATAAAAAAGCGTATGGGAATAGGGAGGGCATGTCATAGAAGTGCTTATGGGAAAAGGGAGGGCATGTCATAGAAGTGCCTATGGGAAAAGGGCATACCATAGAACTGCCCATGGGAAAAGAGAAGGCATGTCATAGAAATCAGCGAGGGGATACTACTAGTATTTGATATAACTTCAAAAATGGATCAACAATGCAATTGATTTCTTAGACGATATAGAGAAAATCGAATCGATTTTCCCCATAATTGTCTTGTTTGACGGATAAATAGTTTTGTCGCCATAGCCTTAATAAAAATCATATTATGAGTGTTTATAAGCTATTTATTACCGAGTTATTGTAAGTTATTTGTTATCTATTCATGAACTATCATAAGTATTCTAAGCTATTTATTATCGTCCTTTTCCCTAGGAGTGCTATTTTGTAGTTTTATTTTGGAGTGTTATTTTGGAATGTTATTTTCGTTTATTCCCTATACTTCTCTGCGCACATTCATGTATGTATAGAGGCCACCAATCAATTATTATTTCTATTTTATGATTGAACATAACCAGATAGATTTACCACAACAAAACACAACGTTAATTGATTTATATGGTAGGCTATTATTATCATTTTCTTTATGATGTACAAGAGGCTTGAAAATTAATGTTCAAAAGACTAAGTCGCTAAGGCTAGGAATAAGTGAAGATGAAAAGGTGACGTTGGGTAACCAAATGATCGATCAAGTGGGCACCTTCACTTACTTTGGTAGAATTATTAGTATAGATGATGTGTGCCGTCAAGATATTAAAATTAGAATAACCAAGACCCTGGGTATTTTTTCATCGTTGAAAAAGGTTTGGAAGAATAGGAAGATAAGTCTGCAAAGCAAGATTATAATATTGGAAGCTACAGTAATGACACCGGTCAAACATGGTTCTGAAGCATGGGCGGTCCGAAAGACGGAGGAAGGTTTGCTAGATATTTTCCAGAGAAATTGCCTACGGATTGTAACGAACTGTAAGTAAGGAGCGACCCGGCTCGATGGTAACCGAAACTCTAGAAAAGGGGTTTTGATACTAATAGATGCATCAGGAGAATCAGATTTCAATGTTGAATTCAAATATATAACTTTCATCAAGTTTAGTTCTACCCATCAAAAGTTACGCGCCTGAGAAAATTTGGCTGATTTTTCAAAAAAGGGGTAAAGACTCCTTAAAAGTTATAGAACCTTAATGAACATCACACCGTCATATTCAGCGTATCAGAGAACCCTACTGTAGAGGATTCAAGCTCCTATCTACAAAAATGTGAAATTTTGTATTTTTTGCCATAAGCAGTATCACGGATGCGTGTTTATCTTTTTTTTTCCCCAGGGCTGATCGTATCGAACCAGTTGTCCTAGAATATCGTGGGAGGACTCATTGGAACAAAAATTAAAAGTTCTAGTGCCCTTTTTAAGGGACCAAAAATAGTGGAGGGCAACTAGGCCCCCTCCCAAGCTCATTTTTTTCCCAAAGTCACCTGATCAAAATTTAAGATAGCCATTTTGTTCAGCATGGTTGAAAATTTGAAAATTTGGTTGAAAATTTGGCTGATTTTTCAAAAAAGGGGTAAAGACTCCTTAAAAGTTATAGAACCTTAATGAACATCACACCGTCATATTCAGCGTATCAGAGAACCCTACTGTAGAGGTTTCAAGCTCCTATCTACAAAAATGTGGAATTTTGTATTTTTTGCCAGAAGAAAGATCACGGATGCGTGTTTATTTGTTTTTTTTCCCCAGGGCTGATCGTATCGAACCAGTTGTCCTAGAATATCGTGGGAGGACTCATTGGAACAAAAATTAAAAGTTCTAGTGCCCTTTTTAAGGGACCAAAAATAGTGGAGGGCAACTAGGCCCCCTCCCAAGCTCATTTTTTTCCCAAAGTCACCTGATCAAAATTTAAGATAGCCATTTTGTTCAGCATGGTTGAAAATATGATAACTATGTCCTTCAGGATGACTTAATCCCCCGAAGTCCCCGGGGGGAGGGCTGAAAGTTATGAACTTTACCCAATGTTAACATATTGTATTGGTTATTAGGAAGTATACAGACGTTTTCAGGGAGGATTTTTTCTGGTAGTAGGGGGTGGGTGGGCCGGGGGTTATTTTGGAAGATCTTTCCATGAAGGATGTTTTCATGGGGGAATGGACATTGCTATGAAGGGGGCGCCGGATTTCCCAGCATTATTAAAAAAAAGATAAGAAACTAAATATAAAAAAACAAGTTTCCCAACTGAAAATAAGGAGTAACATCAAAACTTAAAACGAACAGAAAATATTACGTGTATGGTTGGGTTCACCGCGTAGTCAATACCTCACTCTTTAAGCCAAAGATTTTTTTTTAGTACTTTCATAAGAGCTATTTATTCTAAATAACGGCCTTTTTGATTAAGGGGTCATTTTTAAAGAATTGGAACAAAATTCGAATTTAGCTTAAGGAGCGAGGTATTGACTAAGGGGTAAGCCCCCTAATATATGTATTAAAAATATATGAATATAGAAGTTCGTTACGTAAGTTAATTCGTAAGTTACGTATATTTATTACTAGTAAAAACGTTCGTACATAAAATTAAACAAGTTACGATAAATCTATTTAACCAAATAAAAGTAAAATTAATATGCAAATTTTGTTTTAATTATTCATGTACAGTGAGCCAAAATTAAAACCTGCATTAATTCAAAAACGTTCAAAAATTAAATAAAAAAAACAAGTTTTTTTTACTGAAAGTAAGGAACGACGTTAAAACTTAAAACGAAAGAAATTATTCCGTATATGAAAGGGGCTGTTCCCTCCTCAATGCCTCGCTCTTTACTCTAAAGTTTTTAATTTAAAAAAAAAATAACGTTGTGTGACAGATTCAAACTTTAGCGTAAAGAGCGAGGTATTGAGGAGAGGACAGCCCCTTTCTTATACGGAATAATTTCTGTTCGTTTTCAGTTTTAACGTCGTTCCTTACTTTCAGTTAAAAAAACTTGTTTTTTTTATTTAATTTTTATTTAGTTAGAATGACATTAGATTTTGAGGTACTTATGTATTATAGTGACCTCACTCAAGAAGTGAAGCTAGGTTAATCCTAATGAAATATATCAAAATATGGTGAAAATATAATACTTTATTAACAAATTTATGGAATCTACAGAAGAAAGTTATGGAAAGCAGGCCGCCCTGAACACGTAGATGTCATTAAGAATCGCGTTGAAAGCTGCTCTGCCTTCTGCCGCCCGCCACATGTACTCCGTCAGATATCATTTCAAATGATGGCGAGCTGTACCTTTGTTTTGGGCAACACCCTCTTATCCTAGAAAAGTCTAATTGACTCTTCTTCAGTCCTTGGGAAATTAGAAATCTTCATTTTAACATCCATGGTCAGACACAATTCTCTATCACTACAAATCGCAAACTGTATGAATTTCATCCATGGCCAGAGAAACCGGTTCTACTCAGATCAAGAACTGAAGTGGCGTCGCTATAATACATAAATTCCGATTTTGAACTAGGAATTTTTTCTGGATTAGGAACTTATATTGAATGTGATCAGTTATCAAGTCTCGCTGAATATTTTTGAATGCTTCTTGATTGCTCAAGCAAATAAATAGTTTTCTTTTTGCGTTCATTTTGACACAATTCAAAACTTTTGAAATGCTGCTTTTTCTGCCCAAAAGCTGAGTTTGTTTTTCGAATGTGTGTGCTATTGCTAAAAAAAATTGGTATAAAGACGCAAGGCCATACCCAGGATTTTTTTTCGGAGGGGGTTTTACTCAAAAAAATTTTCCGGTGTTTTTTTACACACAAAAAAAATCTCAAAAACGCATACAAAATTTGTTTATATCCATTTTTGTTACGTTTTTACAAGTCGGACAAAAATCTCGGGGGGAGGGGGGGGCAAACCGGGTAACCCCCCTGGATACGGCCCTGTAAATACGTCTTTTCCATTTTGATAAAAATCGTAGTTGCCATAAAGGCGTTTAGTAACTATGATAATTGTGTTTCTTAGGGATCACTTATCAAATACCGGATTAAAAACCCCTCACTCGTTTACGAAGTTGATATGGTGCCAAGAAGACAGATGATCCGACCTGATATGAGAAGATTAAAACAAGGTCGTCTAAAGGTAAATAATTCTGTTTTTTGTTCTTCAGAGTTACAATCACAAAGGAGAAAATATTCAAAACGTATTAAAAGAGATTGTATTTTATTACATTAATATATTATTTACAGCAAAGTGCAAACAACGCTCTTGTCTTTTAAGTGTTTAGGGGTTGGTAGCTTTATTCCTTTTTGTGATAATTTCTTTGCGTTTCAGGTTTAACTTCTTTATTTATTTTGTATTCTTTTATTCAGGAGGACTAGTAAGACTTGTTATTTTTATTTTTGATGTGAATATTTTTCTTTTTTTTTCTGTTCCTTTCGGACCTTGTTTATTTATGGATTAATTAAAAACCATTAAAGAAGTTTCTTAAAGAAAAGTAAAGAACTACGTTAAACCAAAGAGGAACACAAATGAAGTCAAATGATTTCGTACCATATATCACTGTCAATAAATAAATGAAACACAAAATGAACAGTTCTAACATTGCTAACACCTCCTGTGCCTTCTAAAGAGCAGAACATAATTTAAACTTCACTGAAAACAGTCTCTATTTTGAGCAATATATTATTATTTTTCACAATATAAAAACAAAAAAATTACCATCATAACCAAGATCAAGAATAATCTTTATTCTTTTAGAATCCAGATAGAATTCTGTTCAACAATTCCTAAGATATATAAGGTACGATTTTTGACAACCTATGTGCACACAGTACGTTTTCATTTAGCTCAGCTTCCCACTGAACGTTCCGTGAAATTTTCCCCTCAATACCCTTAGCAGTAGTCAAAGCAGAAGCAGTAGTTGTAGCAGTAGTACCAGTAGTAGTAGTACTAGTAGTCATCCCACTATGCCCTGAGTTTCGAACTTAACACCTTAACAAGTTCCTGAGATACGCCATTTTGACAACTTGCATGCACATAGTATGTTTTGATTTTGATCAACACACCCTAAAAGTCTTACCTTATTACCCTTAGTCTTTTTTTTTACACCAAGGGTTAAACAAGGTCCTCTTTCCCAATAACAAACAATAAATTCAAACAATGGGCGAATTGCATAACTAGCAGCCGATGTCCCGAGAACTACGGGTGGGGGGAGGGGGGTTGTCATCCCTATAGTCATAGTTATGGGACCTGTCAACTATGCTGAACAAAGTGGCAATCTCAAAAGTTTTTCCTAATGTCTTCGGGGAATAAGAGGCATGAGAAGGGGCTGCTTACCCTCAAATCAGTTGATGATTGATGATTTTATTACGTGACTGCACCAAACAGGTATTTCACGCTACAATACTATATAACTACATTTATGCACAAACACTAAAATACTTACAGAAAAAAAAAGAAAAGGAAATAAAAACTACAAATTCACTAAACGCTCCTCAGAAAACTTTCACAACAACCTCAAACATCAAATCTATTTGTGTTATACAGGAATTTCATCACTATGTTCCTAACATTTTTATCAATAATTATCAAACTTAAATCAAAAGGGGAGCTAACATTATATTCTCTCAATTCAAAAATAATATTAAACCTCTGACGAACATAAAAAGGACAATCATACAGGACATGCTCACAGTTTTCTATACATCCACATTCACACGATGGGCTATCCGTCATGCCTATTCTATGTAAAAAATAATTCAGTTTCGAATGGCCTGTTATAAACTGAGTTAAAATATAGCTTGGTTCAAGTTTTTGCGCACAAATTAAATCTTCTTTACATTCGAAAAATCTAGCAGGCCAACTACTCATATAATTTTCAAATATTACATACCATTTATTGTATAGAGCATTTTTTTAAACACCACGGTTCAGTTGGAAAGGTGAAAAATAATTTTCCATCAGAAACTCAACTCCTAGCAACTCAGCAACTATTTCATCGGTAAAAACGCTATGATCAACGGAATATTTATTTAAAGGAAAACTAGGATGCACAATATCTGGCCAAAAAAGAGGACGTCCCTATTTAACAAACCTCATCACTGCCAGTTCTATTGCTCTCAGAGCGATTGGAAAGACACCAGAAAGGGCTGTAATAACATGATTTTCAGCAGTTCTAAATGACTTTGAAATACTAAGGGTTGAGCATCTATGTGCTGACTGTAACATATTCTGTATATTTTTTTTCTTAAGGCCACAATCCATACTGGAGCTGCATACAAAATGGTACTTTCACTTACTGACTTATACAATTTTCTAAGGGCGAAAGGCTATAAGCCCTAGGTCATCCTTACCGCGCTTAAAAGAGAACTCGAATATTTCTTAGCTTCATTAATTCTGCATGTTATATGTTCTGTCCAAAGAGGTTTCCTATCTAAAATTACACCCAAATATCGAACTTTATCCTTAACTTCAATAATTTTGCCTCCAAATACTAAATTAACGTAGGGTGTTTTATGTCTGTTTGTGAATAAGACGGCCTCTGTTTTTAAAGTATCAAATGTTAATTTATTATTTACTGCCCATTTATCAAAACTCCCAAAAATCTTATTTGCTACTTTTTCCAGTGTACTTACATTCTTTGCTGTAATAATAGCACATAAGTCATCAGCGTATGCTTGAATCAAACAATTTTCATTTATATTAATTTCAAGAATATCATTAATATTAATAAGCCAAAGATAATGAGATAGAATTCCACCTTGTGGACATGACTTTTCTAGTAAATGTAAGTTTCCATTTTCATATGCGACTGTTCGATCTGATAGATAACTATGAATTAATTTTATTAAGCCAGAAGGGCATTCTTTTTCCTTTAACTTTTTAATAATTCCTGGATGCCAAGCATTATCGAACGCCCCTTTTATATAAAAAAATATACACAATGTAAATAACTTCTTCTTTTTGTTTTTTTCAATCATAGTCACCAAATTATCAGCCGCATCTACCGTGCTTTTATTTTTCAAAAAACCAAACTGATAATCAGAAATCCAATTTTTATCATTACATAAATTATTCAGTCTACCTATTATTAATTTCTCAAAATTTTTTCCTAAATTAGAAAGCAGACTTATTGGGCGATATGATCGGGTGTTACCGTAATTTTTTTTACCCTTTTTATTTATCACAATCACATTAGCTCTTTTCCATTCTTTAGGGAAATACGAAACTTTCAAACACGCGTTTAAAATTTTCAAAAGAGTTGGTGCAATTACATTCATATTTTTTTCAAAATTAAATTTAAAATTCCATCTGGGCCTGGGGCTTTCATTGGTTTTAATTTTTTTATAATTTCTAAAAGGTCTTGAAACTGAAAATCCTCGCTATTTTCTACATCTTCTTCTAATATCTGCTTTACTTCTTGTCGAATTATATGATGATAGCTATTGTCATCTGATATCTCATCTTTCGTGAACCACTTATTTAAAAGTACATCCCCAGCTTCATCTATTTATTTCATAAAAGTACCATTACTCTTTTTAATATGGATAGGCTTTGCAGTCCCACCCTTAAACCTACAAATCCTATTAATCGTATTCCACGGATCTATTGTCCCCCTTTCTTCACAAAAACGCCTCCAATCTTCTTTTTTAGCCTTCATAATTTCTATCTTACATTTACTTTTAGCATTTTTCATATTTACTTCGCTTTCTATCGATCTTGATATTTTAGAAATTCTCGTATTACGTCTATATTCTTTCCTTAGTTCACTTAATTGTGGTGTCCACCAGCGGCAGTATCTTTTTAAAAAATTATTATGACACATAGGAGTCGATTCTTTTATAGCATTCTGTAATAATTTAGTTAAATGATCAACGGCTGATCATCAACGGCTGGGGATCCCTATATATGTTACACAGACATCCAGGGATCCGCTGGCCAATATCATTTTCAAGCTGATTAAAGAGATGAGATTGAAAGCCCCATTCCCAAAACTTTTATGTCTTGGTCTGAAATGATTAAATCTGTTCCATCAAGTAAATGGCCTGGACGAAAGTATTTCAAGTCCTTGCTGATCGGAAATAAAGAGTATTGGGTCAATTTTCGTGCCAAACAAATTTTTTCAACTTTTTCATGTGCATAAGGATCCCCTTGACTCAATAGGTTAAGGGTACGAGTTTCAAACTTTTCAGAAAATGTGTTCGTCCTAGTTTGGACGAAACAATATTTAGGAGACATTTTTTTTTTTTACTTTTATTCATTTTCCTAAACGTAATATTTTCAGTTCCAATGCCACATCCAAATATTTCTGAAAGTTCTGATTGTATTCCTTAGTTCTTTCCCGTAATATTACAGACGCGCTATTTTGATAGCTTAGGCGAATATACCGTCCTTTTATTTACCTCACTGTTTCACAGTTAATAGATTCAAAGTTTTACTTGGACTAATAATGCCGAAATCTTTAGGTGGATTGGAGATACATATTTACGGGTCCCCACATACCCTTTCTGTAAACACGAAATATGAAGTTCCCTTGCCTCCTTCTTCCTCCCTCCAACTCTCCAAAAATTTCAGATCAATCCTCAGGGTTATTCTAAGGTATGACATTGTACATCATTTTGATTACCTGCACACTTTGTTTCCTTTGATTTACCCTCCTCCAATGTCCTCGAATTTTAAGATCCACTTGGCCCTCCAGTGACTTAAAAATTTAAATTTGACCCCCCAAGCTGTTCTTCAGATAATGTGGATGCCCTATTTTAATAGCCTGGGTATATGCGGTTACTTTCAGTCTACATTGTTACGCTCATGGAAATAGATCCAGCAGGAATTCTTAGTGCCAAAAATTCAACCATATTAGAGACAGAAATACTTAGATCCCTCGACTCTGCTCCCTTCCCCAATTCGAGGCTAAAGGTACAAAAACCTTACAACCCCCCATCCCTCCCTCTCCAATGCCCCCTACAAGTTTCAACTTGATCCTCAAAGCCGTTCCCAGGATATTGCAGATGCATCGTTTGATCATCGGGAAACACAAAGATTCTATTGTTTTACGTCAATACCTAACCGTGAATACATTATAGGTCCCAGCCTTTTTCAGTAATTAATTAAAAAAAAATTCACAAAACAAGTTTTTCAAAGAAAAGTAAAGAACTTCATTAAACCAAAAATGATCAAAAATGGAATCAAATAATCTACCAAGCGTAAAATGACCATAAATCAGTATCGATAAATAAATGAAACCCACAAAAGGAACAGAAATTAAAATAAATGACAGAGTCAAATTCAAAACGAGCAGAAATTAACATGAGTAGGGCTCAAAACCCCCATGCCTTTCCAAGGCTAGAACATAATTTGCGCTTTACTGAGAAAAAAACGAAAGAACAAATGAATTTGCATTGTCAGTTTAATATTCATATGCTGATATTTAATCCTTAAAATGTTAATAATGTTAGATTTATTAAAGCTATAAAAGTGAAAAAATTTAAAATTCATTTTGTAATGAAGGAATTATGTCCTCAAAGACATAAATCCCTGACCTTTTAACTATGCTGAACAAAATGGCTACCTCAAAATTTTGATTAGATGTGTTTGAGGAAATGATGGGCGTGGGAGGGGTGTTAGTTGCCATCCAATCGCTTTTGATTGTTAAAAAAGGCACTAGCGCTTTCAATTTCCAATCAAATGAGCCCTTTTTGAAGTTTCTACGAGAAATCCTTCGGTACAAACCCTGTTCTAAAAGAAAAAAAAATAAATACTTTGCGCCAATATCGTTCTTTAAATAGGCAGCACTTTGCGTTGCCTATGATTGTGTGGATTGTCAGATGTAAAGAAGCCCTACTCTTACATTTTCTGGATTGTTAGATACAAACAACCCTTTTATTTGAATTGTCTGGATCCTCAGATGAAAACTAACCTTTTCAGGAATTGTCCTGGATCGTCAGATAAAAACAAACCTTATTCTGGAACTTTTCAGTTTGTCAGATGAATACAAGCCTTTTCCGGAATTGTCTGGATCGTCAGATGAAAACAAGCCCTATGCTAAAATTTTCAGGATTTTCAGATGAAAACAAGCTTTTTTCTGAAATTGTCTGGATCGTCAGATGAAAGTAAGCCGTATTTTGAACTTTTTTGGATAGTCAAAATTTTTTGTCTTGAATGGTCTGGTTCATCAGATGAAAATAAGCTTTTTTCTGGACTATAAGATGGAAAAAAGCCTAAATGCATGGTCACCATTACTATTCCATAGGAAATCTCCTGAATTCTTAAGTACTACTTAATAGCCAATTACAATCTAATTTATTCTATATTTCGTAGGTATTTTTAGTATGTCTATGCGCCTTTTATAATTATTTTGTTTATACTATTATATTTTATTCCAGTTTGCAAGGATCGGTCCAAACTACAACAAGAAACAAAGGATGTTTAAAAATCCTTTACTATATATCAGCTCAAAATCAAAAATAATCACGGTTGAACATATGTGGGAGATCTCGGACAACACAGAAAATGTGACATTTTATTGGATCGGCCCTTCCAATAATATTTACAATATATCAGTTGTTGAAATCAAGGCGAGACAAGAGGTGAGGTGATTTTTAGTTTTTATTTGTTTTAAAAGGTTTTTTAAAGGTTAGTAAAGAATGATACTAAAAGCAAAAGTTAGTAGAAATTTATAATCAGTCAAACTTATAAAATTAACAGAAATTGTTATCAATGAATGAATTAAATAAAACACAGAATCATGTCAAAATTAAAAGTGTCAGATTTTACTATAGATGAATAAATGAAACCTAAAACGAGCAGAAATCAAGATGAAAAGAAATATCAAGAAATCAAGTCAAACTGAAAAAGAAAAATATTACAAAAAGTAGAGGCTACCTCGCACGTCTGTTCTGGTCATTCACGAAAAAAAACATGGTCGAATCAATCGGAAACGGCTGGTCCAGTACAAAAATAGTGAAAAAGTCAAATCTTCCTTTCGAACTTTGCCGGTAATTTAGGAAACTTCTTATAGAAAAATTCAAGAGGGTTTCAAATTGCTGATAACCACAGTTTTCAGAATTTTTTGATTTGCTAGAAATTTTCTACGGCTTTTCCGAGGCTCAATTCTTTTTTCCGTACCTTCCTCTGTTTTGTGTTTTTACCTGTGTTTTTTTTTTGGTACTACTCAAAGCAATGGATATAAAACCTGAAAATATTCTCTAGAATCTAAAAAATATCTGCTGACTCTAAATGTAATAAATAAAAAAAAACTAGTTTCTTCCAGTAAAAGTAAAAAGTGTAATCCGAACTACAAAATAACCTAAATTGTCCTGCAAATTAGGATGACTTCCACCCCATCAGTCTCCCATTCTTTACAGTAAAGCCTAGCTCTCTTATTGAAAGCAGTTTAGGGTGCAATATATATAGCCGATTGGCACCAAAGAAGAGTTTCCAATTGTCTTTGAAGCTTCCGTTTTCGTCAGTTCTATCCACTTCAAGAGGCATGAGGCATGATGAACGCGGGCATGATGAACACACAAGAGGCATGATGGAACGCGGGCGTCATTTTTGAACATACGACAAGCTGTATTTCGGGTCGCCTATTTGCGGCACGTGTCCCTGACTCCATCTTCGCCTTGGTACAGGGCTGTATCTAGGTGGTGGGGGGTGGATGGTTTGACACCCCCCTCCCGAAATACTTGTTTAACTTGTAAAAGCGCAAAACATTAATATATAAAAAAATATGTGTCTTTTGAAGTTTTGTTTATCCCCCCCCCAAAAAAAAAAATTGTTTAGCAGCCCCCCCCCCCATAAAAATCCTGAATGCGGACCTGCCTTCGTATACTCTTGATGGAATACATCTGACTTGTTATATTTCTTATATTAATTTGAAACTTTTCCACAAAACAAGTTTTTTAATGAAAAGTTAAACTCTCCGTTAAGCCAAATATACTACTACTACTACTAAAACTCACCGCGGGACCAAGGCCCCCCAGGCGAACACAGCAACGCACGCTCTTTCTCCATCCCAATCTATTCAAAGCCTTCCTCTTTACACCCTTCCAGGAAGTTCCATTTCATTTAAATCTTTCTTTATGACATCCTCCAACCCCAGTCGCGGACGACCTGCTTTCCCTTTAGCCCTAGATAATTGGCAGAAAAGGACAACCTTTGGCAATCTGTCATCCTTCATCAAACAGTTCGTGGTAACGAACTGTAAGTAAGGAGCGACCCGGCTCAATGGTAAACGAAACTCTAGAAAACGGTATTTTGATACAAATAGATACATCAAAAGAATTAGATTTTAATGCTGATTTCAAATAAATAAGTTTCATCAAGTTTAGTCCAACCCATCCAAAGTTACTTGCCTGAGACAATTTGGTGAATTTTCAATAAAAGGGGGGAAGACCCCCTAAAAGATATAGAACCTGAATGAAAATAACTCCATCAGATTCCATGTATAGGAGAACCCTAGTTTAGCGGTTTCAAGCTCCTATCTACAAAAATATGGAATTTTGCATTTTTTGCCAGAAGAAAGATCACTGAAGCGTGTTTATTTGTTTTTTTTTGTTTTTTTTCCCCCGGGGTGATCGTATCGATCCAGTGCTCCTAGAATATCGTAGAAGGGCTCATTGGAATGGAAATTAAAAGTTCTAGTGCCCTTTTTAAGTGACGAAAAAAACTGGACGGAAACTAGGCCCCCTCCCACGCTTATTTTCTTCCCAAAGTCACCCGATCAAAATTTTGAGATAGCCATTTTGTTCAACATGTTTGAAAATATTATAAGTATGTCTTTTAGGATGACTTTATACCCCGAAGCTCCCGGGGGGAGGGGTGAAAGTTATGAATTTTACCCAATGTTAACATATAGTATTGGTTATTGGGAAGTATACAGACGTTTTCAGGGGAGATTTTTTCTGGTAGTGTGGGGGGGGGGGTTTGGTCAGGGGTGATGTGGGAGGGTCTTTCCATGAAGGAAGTTTTCATGGGGGAAGGGACATTTCTATGAAGGGGATGCCGGACTTCTCAGCATTATTTAAAAAATGTTCAGAAATTAAATATAAAAAAAACGAATTTTTCAGCTGCAACAGCAGCAACATCGAAACTTTAAACGAACAGAAAATATTGCATATATGATTTGGTTCACCCCCTAGTCAATATCTTGCTCTTTAAGCTAAAGATTTTTTAGTAGTTTCAAAAGAGCTATTTATACTAATTAATGGCCTTTGTGATTAAGCGGTCATTTTTAAAGAATTGGAACAAAATTCGAACTTTAGCTTAAAGAGCAAAGTATTGTCTAGGGGGCGTACCCACTAATATACGTATTAAAAATATATGAATATAGAAGTTCGTTACTTAAGGTAATTCGTAAGTTGAGTATATTTATCAAACAGTTCATGGCAACAAACTGTAAGTAAGGAGCAACCCGGCTCAATGGTAACCGATTGTCTAAAAAACAGAATTTTGATACCAATAGATACATAAAAAGATTCAGATTTTAATTTTAATTTCAAATATGTAAGCTTCATTAGGTCTAATCATATCCATCAAAAGTTACGCACCTGAGAAAATTTGGCTGATTTTCGAGAAAAGGGGGAAAGACCCCCTAAAAGCTATAGAAACTTAATGAAAATCACAGCATCATATTCAGTGTATCAGAGAACCCTACTGTAGAGGTTTCAAGCTCCTATCTACAAAAATGTGGAATTTTACATTTTTTGCCAGAAGAAAGATCACGGGTGCGTGTTTATTTGTTTGTTTGTTTTTTTTTTCCCCAGGGGTGATCGTATTGACCCAGTGATCCTAGAACATTGTAGGAGGGCTCATTGGAACGGAAATTAAAAGTTCTAGTGCCCTTTTTAAGTGACCAAAAAAATGGAGGGCAACTAGGCCCCCTCCCACGCTCATTTTTTTCCCAAAGTCACCCGATCAAAATTTTGAGATAGCCATTTTGTTCAACATAGTCGAAAATCTAATAAATATGTCTTTTACGATGACTTAATCCCCCACAGCTCCCAGGGGAAGGGCTGCAAGTTATGAACTTTGCCCATTGCTTACATATTGTATTGGTTATTGGGAAGTGTACAGACATTTTCAGGAAGAATTTTTTCTGGTAGGGGGGGGGGGGCTGAAAGAGGGGGTTACTCGGGAGAATCTTTCCGTGGAGGATGTTTCTTTGGGGTAAGGGATATTTCTATGAAGGGGGTGCCGGATTTCCAAGCATTATTTGAAATATGATCAGAAATTAAATTTAAAAAAAACAAGTTTTTTCAACTGAAAGTAAGAAGCAACATTAGAACTTAAAATGAACAGAAATTATTACGTATATGAGGGGGTTCTCCCCCAAGTCAATACCTCGTTCTTTAAGCCAAATAAGAGCCAAATAAGCCATAAGAGCTATTTATTCTAATTAACGGCCTTTTTGATTAAGCGGTCATTTTTAAAGAATTGGAACAAAATTCGAGCTTTAGTTTAATGAAAGAGGAATTGACTAGGTGGCGAACTCCATAATATACGTAATAAAAATATATAAATGTAGAAGTAAGTTCCGTAATTTAATTCGTAAGTTATGCATATTTATTACAACGAAAAACGTCTGTAAATAAAATTAGACTAGTTTTTAGAAAGCTATTTAACCAAATAAAATTAAATTAATATTCATATTTTGTTTTAATTATTCACGTACGGTGAGCCAAGATCAAAACCTGCATTTATTCAAAACGTTCAAAAATTAAATAAAAAAAACAAGTTTTTTAAACTGAAAGTAAGGAGCGATATTAAAACTTAAAACGAACAGAAATTATTCCGTATATGGAAAGGGCTTTCCCCTCCTCAACGCCTCGCTCTTTACGTTAAAGTTTGACTCTGTCTCAAAAATTTATTTTTTAAAACAATAAAATTTCTCTAAATTACTAATTGTAAATTAGTAAAATTTACACTAGTAAAATTACACTAGTAAAATTACAAATTGTAAATTGTAAAATTAGACATTAGTAAAATTACTAATGTCCCGTAGGCAATTTCTCTGGAAAACATCTAGCAAATCCTCATCCGCTTTTCGGAGCGCCAATGCTTCACAGCTATATTTCACCACTGTCATTGCTGTAGCTTCTAATATTCTAATCTTGGTTTGAAGATTTATCTACCTATTCATGCAGACTTTCTTTTAACTGCAAAAATTACCTTGAGGCTTTGCTATTCTACTTTTAACATCTTCACTGCTCCCACCGTCTTTTCTAATAATACTACCAAGATAAGTGAAGTTGTCCACCTGATCAATCTTTTCGTTATCCAACGTTATATTTTCATCTTCACTTATTCCTAGCCTTAGTGATTTAGACGTCTTAACATTAATTTTCTAACCTATTCTAACACCCTGAAATCGCAAAACCTCTAAAAATTCCTTCATTTGCTCCCACTTTCATATAGGATGCTTAAATCGTCAGCATAATCTAAGTCCTTGAGAGTTTTTCCTCCCTATTTGATTCTGTGGTCTCCCATTGGCTTTCCTCTGCTCCTTAAGAAAAAATCCATCAAAAGTCCGTATAAAGCGGATCATCAAGGTCCGTATAAAGCGGATAGGACACAACCCTGTTTAACTCCTGATTTAATAGGAAACCAGCTTCTAACCTCATTCCCTATTTTAACCACAGCAGTCTTATTCTCGTACATAGCACTAATCACTTTAATGTATTTGTCTGGTATACCATACAAGGATAAAACCTTTACTAAAGCTCTTCTATCAACAAAATCGAACGCTTGCTCAAAATCTATAAAACTGAGGACCAAAGCTGTTTGATAACTCAGGAACTTCTCAATTATTAACCTAAGAGTGAAAATTTGGTCGAGACATCCTCTATCTTTTTTAAAACCGCACTGTTCTTCTCTTAAAACATTGTCTACAGCACCACTCAATCTAAAAAGTATCATATTACTAAGTAATTTTCTACCTACAGAGACCAGACTATTGTATCAATAATTACCACACTCACTCTGATCACCTTTCTTTTACAGTGGTTTAATTAAGGTTTTCTTAAAATTGCTAGGTACTTCCGATTTTTTCAAAAATCATATTCATAATCTTCAGCGACTTATTTCTAACGTCAGAGCCATCACATTTGGTAAACTCATTTACCACACTATCAGCATCTGGAGTCTAATTATATTTTAATCCTTTAAATACTCTTGCCAACCCTTCCTCACAAAACAAGTTTTCCTTCACATACAAGGTATCGCAAGCTTTTTCATTTTCCGATGTATCTTTTTCTGAAACTCTATCTCGGTTTAGCACATTCTTAAAATGTTCTGCCCCTCTCTCTTGAACTCTTTCCTTTATACTAATTGTGGCTCCATTGCTATCTCTAACTAGGACAAGTCCGAGCTGACTACTCCCTCGAAATTTATTAACATACCAGTACAATATTTTACTAGTATGCCGTCTAGCTGTATCTTCCAGATCTTCGGCATTTTATCCATGGCCTCCACTTCACACCTCCTTAGTTAATATCTTAATGTTTTCTCCACTTTCTTTACATTCCTTTCATTTTCATATGATCTATCACTCAGATTATTCTTGTAGAAGCCCCTTCTCCTCTCTATTAAACATACAGCTATTTACTAATGTTCCTAGCAGCGGTCCTAACTTTCTTCCCTAAGACACCAAAAGCAACTTCACAAATTGTTTTCCTAAAATTATTCCGTCCATCTCCCACATTGTCAAACTTTAAACTCTCCAGTTCAGTATTCAACTGTTCCTTGAAAGCTTCTCTCAAATTCTGATCCTGGAGTCTACCAACATCACAACTTTCCAGGAGGTAGTTACCCTTAATTTCAGCTTTAAATTAACCCTAGACACTACTAAATGGGGATATTTACTTTTAACATCAAAACAGAACTCCGATATGCCCTAGTATCTTGTATTGATCCTGTAAGTCTTTGGTTTACAATAACATAATCAATAAGGTTTGCTGTCTTACCATCACGTGAATACCATGTTAACTTATGGGACATTTTGTGACCAAACACTTGTATTGGTTATAACTTGATTGTTATACCTACAAAATTGCAGCAGTCTGTAGCCATTACTGTTTGCTTTTCCTACATCAAATTTACCTAGAATAGGATACCATCTATCCTTATTTCTACCAGCCTGGGCGTTAAAATCTCCTAATAAAAACACCATATTTCTACCTGAGACCCTGTCTATTTGCTCATGTAACTGTAACTTCCTTATTCATTATGTAACTTCCATGTAACGTAAACTTTCATGTAACTCCCTTATTCATCATGAGCCCTACTCCCTGTCTATGCATCCCATCTGCAGAATTAGAGTCAAATAATCTTCAAATGATCCTTTAATTAGAATAGGAGGCTTTTTTAAAAGTTTTATAAACCTTAGCGTGAAGACGGAAGAGCAGGGTATTGAGGAGGGGCAACTCCTTCATATACGGAATAATTTCTGTTCGTTTTGAGTTTTAATGTTTTCCTTGCTCTCATTTGAAAAAAAAAACTTGTTATTTTTTATGCAATTGGTTAAGGACTCGACAATTCTGTTTCAGAGCTAAGATCGGAACAATTCCAAAGGGCTATTTTTCTCTTTATGCAAATTTACTCATGCTAATGACTTTTGATGACTAACGTTATATTTGATAGATTTTACAAGTCTGAGACTGTCACTACATTAACATCATTTTGATTTACAAATTATTTCCAAGATGCCGTTTTTAGAGTTTAGGTTAGATCTGCGTTTGTCACGTTAGCTAGGCTCATTATCACGGAATTCTTAGGGACTAATTTTCAGAAGCAGTGTTTTTAAGACCAAATAAGATTTATTCATAATAAATTAAACATGCAATAAATATAAGACACTGATCCTAAAAATGGGCCTTAGGCCTGTAAGCAGGGGGAGATATCAAAGTCATTCAAAAACTACATCAGAGAGAAAAAAAAAGTACATTTAAAATAAGCTTATTTATTCTTGTATCGAACTTTTAAATGTGATCCAAAACGTATTCGTTTTGTAGCTAGAAAAACAAAACCATTTTACCGTGGAAAAGTAACAAACTCTTGGAGTTCAAAAACTCTTGCTTTGGTCATTAGACATGCTGAGATAAGGAGTGAGCACTGGTAAAAACCCATTGCGCAAATAGTAGTTCCAATTCGTAAAACTATTCTAATTGGCATTTACGAAACAGCAAAATAGACAAAATTTATGGTCTAAAAAATGTGGCTTTTTGCACTGTTCTTAGTTGCTAATATGACATACTAAGAAACATGTGTTAAATGTGGAAACTATAAAAACAGGCGTTGTAGCTTTGTTTTAGTTCATACATTGAATGAAAATATTGCTTCTAGGTTTTTGTTTTCCTCTTCAGTTTTATATTTTTAAGTTTTCTTGTTTATTCCGTTTTTCATGTAATTGTGTATTAGAAAAGAATAGCAACAAAGATTTATTTACTAAAAATGCTACTTTAAATGATTTGTACCAAAGGTGGGCTTTCAACAATGGCTATAAATAAATGTTTTTTTCAGAACCCCATTGTAATATTCGTGGTAAGCAAAATAGAAATATTGAAAGAAATCTCTTATCTTCAAACTTACTAAAAACAGAAATTTTTCTTCCGCATACTTTTAAATGAGAAAGAAGCTGCCATCCCCTCATAGCTTATTGCCAGTGCTTATTCTAAGTATATCCTATTATTCGAAGGGTAGTTGGGTGGTAGGATCACCCCCTCCTCCCCCTGCCCTCCAGATCGAGCTGGATTACTTTTCGGGAAATTTCATCTATAAAATGTACTTTTGAGGCTGAAGCCCCCATGCCCATAGAGCGAACCCCTGACCATCCACTTAAAAATGTAATATTTTTTTAAGAAGGAAATTCATCTGAAATATTACGATAAAGTCTCAAACAAATCAACTTATTTAAGAGAGGCCTCAACGTTATTGTTGGTACTGATGGACTTCATACAGTCATAACAACGGAACGCTCCAATTCAGGGCTGAGCATCTTTAGAAAATGGGAGATTTGTACAGGCATCTTCCGTAGTTTTGGTCTGGTTGCCTATCGAGAAATTTTCTTTAGCTTGTATTTTGGCTCCGTTTGGACCAAATTTATCCTCGCGTGGCACAGAATAACTTAAATTGGCACCTTTCCACGGCATAACCTTGCCGCAGCATAAAAGCTAGAATAAATACTTTCCCATGAACCCTCTCTCAACATTTCTCAACCAGTAGCTCGATAAGATCAACCATGAAAAAAAATAGGTAAATAATATACCTGTTTACCTGATCGGAGTTCTTAAGGAATTTGAGAAAGTATTTTGCAGGTTGAGGATTGGGACCTCGGGTATTAGATTTTTATATCTAATGGTACAGTTTTCCTCAAAATTTTAACACTTTTGGGGAGGGGGTCGTTTTGAAAAATCGGACTTATTTTCTTATGTTCTTGACTTTTGAAGTGTTAGTTTTAAAGTTAGTGAATTTTACATATTTGGAATTAGCATAAAAAGTGGGTTCATTGATGTATGTTTTGTTATCAAAATTATCTTTTTGGATTTTTGGTAATACTTGCATAGGTTTCTCTTTGCTTACTATGCATTACCAGCAGCAAGTTACCAGGAACTGTTTGGTCTTTTTCCACTTATTTTCTTGTACATTTAAATCTATCTGAAATTCCTAAAAAAAACTCACCAGCTATGTAAAAAAAATTATATTGGTGTACCGTGAAACTGGTACAACTTGCAAAATTAGGTGTAAAACATTTGAGTATTATGTCCGAAGGTAGTTTTTATAGGATTCCTGTAAAATGTCTTTATCCATGTCTTTCAACTGTTCTCAACTGTCTTTGGTAACAACTGAGTAGTTGAGCTGCATAATCAAAGGCAGATTTAGGGGGCGGGAGAGGCCTCTATTACACTTCTGGGAAATTTTGTTTTGTACAGTTTTACTTATATACCAGTCGAACGATTACAATGAGATAACGGCCATCCCACTTGTTTTTACATTGATTACTTCAATAAGGATCAATGAAATAAAAAAAGGAAACCAAAGAAAAGGATCATCAGCACTCTAGCCAACTAAACAATAATCATAAAGTTTCCCCATCCTGATTCGACATCTGGATGACTCGACCGTTTATTTGAATTTATGTCTTTTTTTTCAGATGACATTTTTGATATTTCACATGGAAAAAGATTTGCAGCCTGGTGTTTGGAGTCTGCTCATTGAAACCTTTGGCAACTTGGTTGGATACGTAGACTTCCCAGTTTTTCCAGAAACTCTAGATACCAAATTGAACAGTCCGTAAGTACATACTTATATATATTTATAGTACTATATAAATGGGAGCGGGAACTTTAGTTAAAGAACTTTAAAGAACAGGAACATTAAAGAACTTAGTTAAGTTTTGTTGCACAATGATCATAGATTCTATCTGTAATTGAGAAGTATACGTAACATTTTTTCCCATTTTTAACATTTTCCCGTATCATAATATTTTCAAAATTATAAATGTGTCCGCAGGGCAGACCAGCAAACATTTCTCTTCGTAGGTGGGCCGTAGTGAAGACTTGAAATATATTTCTTACTAACAATGTGTTTTTTTCTTAATGCTGCATCTTTTCACACTTTTTCAAATGTTTGGTTTTGCAGCTTCTGTCTTCCTTGATTTTCCCGCTGGTCGTTCTTCGCTTTATTACTTCACTTTAGTTCTTCATTTTTCACCGATTGGTTTCTTTGAGCATGCTTTTTTTTCAGAGAGAGCCTTTTGAGAGGCCCCGCTGCGGTTGGCGTAGAAATCAACGAATTTCTCTCCAATCGGAATTGGCCTGAAATATACTCTGCTGAAGAAATGGCGTTTTTTCTTTTGAAAAGGTAAGTTGTTTTTCCTCTTTCTGTTGATTATTTATATCACCCTTTAACCTAAGGTAACGCCGATTCTTTTCTTAAGGAAACAAAACAAAATAAACTCTCTTGTGATGTGAAATGACTTTTCTTTGTGAAGTGGCAAATCTTTTTGGGCCATTGGCCCATATTTAAAGATGTCTATGCATCAGACAAGACGTAGACGTAGCCTTTGTGGGGATTTGTAGATTTTTGTTTAATTGTTTTACTGTTATATGGAAAATAAATCTATCTATCTGTCTATCTATCTATCTTCTTGCATCTTTTATCATTTTGTCAAGAATAATTTGTCAGTCGCTTAATTAACTATGTAAAAATAGAGCTTTAGCTACAAAAGTTAGCATTAAAAAGTTTATAGTTACAACAAAAAATTAGTTTTCATTCAATATCAAACAGTTTGTGGTAACGAACTGTAAGTAAGGAGCGACCCGGCTCAATAGTAACCGAAACTCTAAAACCGGATATGAATTTTGATACCAACAGATATATCAAAAGAATAGGCTTTTTTATGCTGAAATCAAATATATATATAAATTTCATTAAGTTTAGTTATACCCATCAAAGGTTACGAGCCTGAGAAAATTTTTCTGATTTTCGAAAAAAGGGGAAACAGCCCCTAAAAGTCAAGTGATCTTAATGAAAATCACACTATAAGATTCAGCGTATCGGGGAATCCCACTGTATAGTTTTCAAGCTCCTATCTGCAAAAATGTGGAATTTTGTACTTTTTGCCAGAAGAAAGATCACGGATGCGTGTTTATTTGTTTTGTTTTTTCGCCCCAGGGGTGATCGTATCAACCCAGTGGTCCTAAAGTATCGGGATACGGCTCATTCGAACGGAAATTAAAAGTTGTAGTGCCCTTTTCAAGTGACCAAACAAATTTAGGGCATTCGGCCCCCTCCCCCGCCCCTTTTTTCTCAAAATCGTCCAAAATTTTTTTTGAGATAGCCATTTTGTTCATCATAGTTGAAAGGCCCAATAACTATGCCTTTGGGTATAACAAGACCCCCCCCACACCACAGCCCATGGGAAAAGGTCTTGAAGTTATAAAATTTGCCCATTTTTTGCACATTGTATTTGTTATTGGGATGTAGGCATACATTTACGGGGGAGAGGGGACAAGTTTTCTGCTGTTTTTTTTTCCACGGGGGATTTTCCATGGGAAGGGAAGTTTCCAGGGAGTGAACTTGTCAGGCGAAATTATGCACTGAGGGAATTTGCCAGAGGTCTTATACAAAATTCTTTTTACATGTCTTACTTTTTCTTTTCCGTCTCAATGTTACGCGTAGAGTGGTTAAGAGTAACTCTCCGGGGTAAATTTTCACTGGGATTGAATTGTCTAGAGGATATTTCCGTGGGGAGGGGGTTTCTCCGTGAAGGTGGGGCTAGATATCCCGGTATTATTTAAAAAACGATCAGAAATGAAATTGAAAAAACAAGTTTTTTCAATGAAAGTAAGGAGCAACATTAAAACTTAAAAAGAACAGAAATTATTACGTATATAAAAGGGGTTGTTGGAATTTTGACCCTATTCTTTGATAATGAATCCTGAAACACAAGGGCCGTTTAATTATAACAGTAAGACGCTTTTTTGAAAATTCTAAAAACCTTAACGTAAAGAGCGAGGTGTTGAGGAGGGGTCAACCCCCTTTATATACATAATAATTTCTGTTCGTTTTAAGTTTTAATGTTGCTCTTTAAATTCAGCTGAAAAAACTTATTTTTTTTATTTCATATCAATACCAAACCAAGACTACTAAGTTGTTCCGCAGGCTTTTTTTTTTACACACACACACAGCATGAGGATTACATTTTTCTCATATTTTTAACAAACCTGAAGGATGGCGTGGAGGAGCATAGCTATGTTTTGAAATAGTTAATGCAAGTTATTTTTCCATTTAGTGATTCATGCACAGTTACCGAAAGCTCTATAGTTACATAATAAAGGAAAAAAAGATCAAAAATGAGTTTTTTTTTAAGGCCAAACGAAAATACTGAAAAATAAAGTGAATATTTCGGGAGGGCAACCGCCTCTCTTCTTCAGCGCGAACAAAGAAAAAATTCAAGAAAAGTGCTCCAAAAAATATAAAAAGACAGAGAAAAACAAAACAACGCGCAGAGTCAACTTAAAAAAAAGAAAAAAAAACAATAAAATCCAATTAAACCCCGAAATTAAAACATAAATAAACTTCAATAATCCCAAAATTAGAAAAATTAAAACCAAATAACTAGCAACCAAAGGTGAGTCATTCACCAATACCCACGATTAGAAAAAAATCCAAAAACTTTTGAACTGCTCTCGACAAATATTAGTAACTGAGATCAATAAATGTCATTGACAAAAATATGATTAAACTAATTTAATAAAAGAAATCCGAAAAAGTACGATATTTCTGAGGGTCTTGTTTTTGAACACCCCCTCCACTGCAAATTATGTCAATCGTCAATCTTAGTCTATTTTAGTTTGCATTTCCCCGTATCCTCCCTGTCTGTACCTATACTTTTGGATTGAAAATGGAGAAATTGTTAACAAAAGTCGCTAAGAATCCTACCATAAGAAAAAGCACTAGAGAGAAGCAACCCCACTAAACCTAGAATAAAAAGATTACAACCCTATGTTTAAATACCTCTAATTTGCTCAAGTTTAATTTCAGGTTTTATAGAGTTAATTCACATTGTGTCCTTGAAGACGGAATGGTCGAGAATTTTACATCTGCTATTGACAACTGCAAGTCAACCAAATGGAGTTCCCTGTCTCCAGATCCGAAATCTGAGTTTATTCGACTTAATGGATAGTTAATATATATCCCTTAATAATCAGAAACTCTAGGGGATAGTATCGCCATCTTTATTTTACCAGGAGGGGCAATGGAGTATTGACATCCATGAGGTCACATTAAGCCTAGTATTATGCCCTTTGTTCTTTAGGATTAATACTATTTATTTTAACTTTATGTTAGAAGAAGAATTCCAAGAGATAGGGTATGTTTCATAGCGGATAATCGATTTTTTTTTTTCACTTGAATTAAGATATGTTCTGCTTAGAGTCAATTTTCGCTTTAGGAGCCAGATTTTAACTTGCCCGATGAAAAAAAAAATTACACCTGGGTAAAAGTTTTGGTATTTTTTTCTGTAAAATAACTCTGCTTAGGCTTATTGTGCTCTCAGACACAACATTTATTTTTTAATACAATAAATTATTTTTATTTTTTTTTTATTTTTTTTATTCTTTTTTATTATTTTATTTTATCTTTGCTTTATTCTTCATTATTATTTATTTCTTTGTTCTTACTTTGTTGTCAATAATAGAAGAAATGAATTATGTGAAAAAAAAACTGTATTTTAGAAACACTTAATTCTGTTGAGCGCTTCGACACAGTTGAACAAGAAAGTACGTTTTCTGGTCTTCTTCTAGGACAGAAATATGAATTAAAAAAATTGTTAATGTCAGTTATATTAACTCAGTTAATGTTAATTGAATTTAAATTAAGCGCTATGAAACCTGACTTCAGAATAAATATAAAATATGGGGTATGTTACACCTTTTTGTTAATTAGGTTGGGGTAATGCTAAGAAATTTCTTTGAGGTATTGGGGTGGTATAGTGGTAGAAAACATTCCAAATGATGCCAAAAATTTTTTTTTATCTTTTCGTAGCTTATATTAAATTATTTTTCCAAAGCCGTTTAAGTGAGATATGTTTTGTCAGATAAGTGGTACTTTTCGAGTGCTTCGTTATTTCTAGTGCAGTTTTGAGATTTAAACCAGTGAATTACTTGTAAACTGCCAGTTTCAGTTTGATTTCTATGTGACGATTTTCACCTTTGTGATATTGTGATCTGTAAAATACCTTAAGTAAATTGTAGAAATAAACAATTGCAATTTTCAAACGAGTTTGTTTTATAGCTAGTTTCGAGCTTCATTAACCCGTTAAATTGGTGCCTATTTGAAATATTAAAGTACTAAAAATAATAAAATTAATAAATATGAGTAATAAAGATTTCCCAGTTTTCTTATGAATTGAACAATGGCACGGCTAAGCGGCAGCCTTATATATGTTGATTGTCATTGTCGCTTGTCTCATAACCGTAGACAACGTAAACTTCTTCTTCCATGTCATGGCGTCCCCATAGGTTATTTACAAAAAAAAAAGGTAGAGAATACGGCATTGGACTTTATAGTCCCTACCGACGGTGCTGATCTCCGTTTCTTGGCCCTACAGCCAGGAAGTGCAATGGGCAGTTGGGGGCCAACCATCCTGTGCTTTCGTACACCCTTCCTGTTTACCTTCCCCAGATTTCTCCAGGTACCTACTTAAAGCTGGATCGACTCTGGCTGAGCTTAAAGAGTTACTCAACTGACCCCCGTCCCAAACCAAATAATTGGATACACTAAGATTCAAACCCTCATCCTCTTGGACAAAGGATCCTAAATCCAGCGCGCCAATTCACTCGGCTAGGACGGCTCTTATTTACAACCACCTGGGAAAAATACGAATTTTTACTTAAAGTTGTCAATTATTTAGATCATTTTTGTTCCAAGTTCCAAGTTTTTTTTATCCAAGTTTTAAGAAAAAAAATAACCATTTCGTAATGGGCTGCCCCCTCCTGAATACTTCGCTCTTTATGTTGAAGTTCTTTAGCACTTTAAAAAAGCTTCTTATTCTAAAAAATCAGTCATTGTGTTTCATTAGTCCATCGAAAAGAATTGGTACAAAAATAACTTTACCATAGAGAGCGAGTTATTGAGGAGGCCGCAGCTCCCTCATGTACGGAATAATTTGAATTCGTTGTAAGTTTTAATGTTACTCCTTGATTTCAAGCGGAAAAAAAACTTTCTTTTTTATTTAATCATTAAAATATAGTTATCTGATGGTCTTTTGAGACTCAAGAATGGAAAGATAAGCCTCAGCTGATAATTTACGTGGAAAAAATATCATCAGGGTTATTAAAACCGATTATTGCATAGCACTAAAATCAATGCTAATAGACTTTTTTTTATTTTATTGCCACATTTATTTTGATATTTGTGGCAATTTTTTATTCTTCGTTGTTTCATCCGCTCGATAGCTTTGACCGAAATCATAGAAGATTCTTTTTTAGCAAAATACCCTTGACTTTTTAAAAAATATATTATAAATTTTTATTGTTATTCAGTTTTAATCCACTTGAATTCTTCCCAAACGGTGCGCAAAAATTATTTTGGAATTAAACCAGTCCAAAATTTTCAAATATTTATCTAATTGGGGCGGGGACTTAATTTACAATCCAATTTTGCAAAGCCTCTACAGGAGAACGACTTCCACATTGTTTTTGCTTAGCTTATATATAACGGAGGTTTCAAGAAGAACGATGTAATGACACAGCAATAATTCCATATATACGTATTTAAAAGCAGCAAATTGGCAACTTTTCTCAAATAAATTTATTTGAATAATATTTGATAATAAATAATAAATAAATAAATAATATTATAAATTTATTATTGGCAGCCTCTCAAATAAATTTATCGTTGAAAAAAATAAAACAATTGACAGCATTGACAATTAGAATCGGCAATTAAAATTGCTTAGTTTGGCCACTAAACCTTTTGACCACTTGCTCCTGTTTAACCATGAAATATGATAGTACTTCACCTCCCTTTTAAAATATTTCAATAAAATAAATAATTAAGCCTGACCTCATGTCACATCATTTTTATGAAGCTACGGACGGGTTGCACAGAGGCAAATAGGATTGATTTTATCTTTTCTTCATTTAAAGTATAGTGTTAAAGAAAATTGTAGGAGGGTTAAATCTTTATGGCTATTGATATTTTATAAAAATAATAATTGATCCCCAAAACAACAAAAGTGCGGCTGCTAAGTCACCAATTATTTCTTTATAAGCCTATTTGGTTGCTCCATGCACCAGTGTATAGAATTAGTATTGAAGTTTATAACCTCCTTCACTGAAAAATTGGCAGAGAATCAATTTATTAATCAATATATATAATCAACTGAAAAACATATAAATAGTTTTACTTTTATAACTTTAATAAATAAATAATATTAACATTTTGATTACTAAATATCAGTATATGTATATTAAACTGACAATGCACTTCCATTTGTATTTTTTTCAGTAAAGTGCAAATTATGTTCTGGCCTAGGGACGGCATAGGGGTTTTGAGCCCAACTTATGTTACATTTCTGTTCGTTTTGAGTTTGACTCGGTCAATTATTGTAATTTCGGTTCGTTTTGGGTTTCATTTATTTATCGATGCTGATTTGTGGTAGTTTCACGCTTGGTAGATTATTTGATTTTATTTTTGCTCATTTTTGTTAAATGGAGTTCTTTACTTTTCTTTGAAAAACGTATTTCGTGGAAAAAGTTTTTTTAATTAATTTGTGTTCGTTTTATATTGACATATTCTTTTCAGAAAAAAGAAAATAATACTTTAAATCTTTTTGTTTTTTTAAGACTTTATAGTTCGGCCTGCTGGAGAAAAATTTTCAGCAATTTTTAACAACATACACCCTCTTAAAAACCTGGAAACAAATATTAGTGTTTAATTTAGTTTCATACCTCCTCTAGTTGACCTGAAATGAAAAACTTGATACCATTCGCAAAAAAATCTGTTTACTGTCTTTGATAGCTTCGATACACTTACGCTATTTTGATTTAGTTAAATTTTAAGAGCAGAAGCAGCCCCGAAAGTTTAAACATAAAACCCTCAGTCGTTCTTGGGATACTGCTGAGCTGCCTTATTGGGAATTAGCATTAACACAGGGCATTTTGATTCAATATTATGGGAACATTTAGTTTTTAAACATAAATTCAATTGGGAGGGTGGGCGTGGTAGAGGGATTAGTTTCTCTCCAATCACTTTCGACCATTAAAAAGGGCATCAGCCCTTTCTATTTTCAATCGAATGAACCCTTTTCGAAGTTCCAACGACAACTCCTTCGATACAAAGTGCCCTGGTCTAAACAATAACAACAACAAAAAAATAATACATTATACCCACATCAGCTTGTTGCCCCCCCCAATCACTTTCGACTATTAAAAAGGGTACTAGCCCTTCTAATTTCCATTCGAATGAGTCTGTTTTGAAGTTTCTACGACAACGCCTTCAATAAAAACCTTATATGCCCCCCGGGCATAACTTAAAACCCTTGCCCTGAGGGTTGTGGGGGAGTGTCCTCCGCAAAAACACATTTTCTATCTGGAAATTAACTACGCTGAACAAAACGGCTATTTCGAAATTTTGATTGGATGTGTTTGGGGAATGATGGGCGTGGGGGGGGGGGGCTATTTGCCCTCCAATCACTTACGACTATTAAAAAGGGCCCTAGAAAATCTCGATTTCCAATCGAATGAGCCCCTTTCGAAGTCTACGACGAACCCTTCCATATGAAGTGCCCTGCTCTAAAGTAAAAAAAAAAAATAAATATATGGCTCATTGTGCCAACATTGTTCTTATAAGCCCTCAGGGCATAACATAAAACCCTTGCCCCGAGGGTTTTGGGAGAGTGTCCTCCTCAAAAAGATATCTGTTGATTTCTATCAGGAAATCAACTACGCTGAACAAAATGGCTATCTCAAAATTTTGAGTGGATGTGTTTGGGGGAATGATGGGTGCGGGGGGGGGGGGCTAGTTGCCCTCCAATCACTTTCGACTATTAAAAAGGGCACTAGCCACCCAAATTTCCAATCGAATGAGCCCTTTCCGAAGTTTCTACGACAACTCCTTCGATACGAAGTGCCTGTCGAAGAAAGAAAAAAAAACACATATTTTCTAATTGGATGTGTTTGGGGAAATGATGGGCGTGGGGGAGGCTAGCAGCCCTCCAATCACTTTCGACTATGAAAAAGAGCACTAGCCCTTTGAATTTCCGATCGAATGAGCCTTTTTTGAAGTTTATACGACAACGCCTTCTATAAAAACCTTATATACCCCCAGGGCATAACTTAAAACCCTTGCCTTGAGGGTAGTGGGGGAGTTCCCTCCTCAAAAACATATTTTCTATATGAAAATTAACTACGCTGAACAAAATTGCTATCGCAAAATTTTGATTGAAAGTGTTTGGGGGAATAATGGGAGTTGGGGGGGGGGGGCTAGTGGCCCTCCAATCACTTTCGACTATTAAAAAGGGCAAGAGGACTTTGAAGTTCTAATCGAATGAGCCTTATTTGAAGTTTCTACGACAACGCCTTATATAAAAACCTTATATGCCCCCAGGGCATAACTTAAAACCCTTGCCCTAAGGGTTGTGGGGGAGCGTCCTTCTCATAAACATATTTTCTATCTGGAAATCAACTACGCTAAACAAAATGGCTATCTCGAAATTTTGATTGGATGTGTTTGGGGGAATGATGGGCGTGGGGGGGGGGGCTAGTTGCCCTCCAATCACTTTCGACTATTAAAAAGGACCCTAGAACTGTCGATTTACAATCGAATGAGCCCCTTTTGAAGTCTCTACGACGACCCCTTCCATATGAAGTGCCCTGCTCAAAAGTAAAAAAATAACATATGGTATATTGTGCCAACATTTTTCTTATATGCCCTCAGGGCATAACTTAAAACCCTTGCCCCGAGGGTTGTAGGGGAGTGTCCTCCTCAAAAAGATATTATCCATTTGGAAATCAACTACGCTGAACAAAATG
Source organism: Artemia sp. Qi Xiang Cuo (assembly GCF_049724085.1). Classification (NCBI taxonomy): domain Eukaryota; kingdom Metazoa; phylum Arthropoda; class Branchiopoda; order Anostraca; family Artemiidae; genus Artemia; species Artemia sp. Qi Xiang Cuo. Next base: position 69,750,422 of record NC_142797.1, on the reverse strand, counting down.
GCTATCTGAAAATTTTGATTGGATGTGTTTGGGGGAATGATAGGCGTGGGGGGGGGGCTAGTTGCCCTCCAATTACTTTCGACTATTAAAAAGGGTACTAGCCCTTCGAATTTCCAATCAAATGAGCCTGTTTTGAAGTTTCTACGACAACGCCTTCTATAAAAACCTTATATGCCCCCAGGGCATAACTTAAAACCCTTGCCCTGAGGGTTGTGGGGGAGTCTCCTCCTCAAAAACACATTTTCTATGTGGAAATCAACTACGCTGAACAAAATGCCTATCTCAAAATTTTGATTGGATGTGTTTGGGGGACTGATGGGCGTGGGAGGGGGGTCTAGTTGCCCTCACTTTTGACTATTAAAAAGAGCCCTAGAACTCTCGATTTCCAATTGAATGAGCCCCTTTTGAAGTCTCTTCGACGACCCCTTCCATATGAAGTGCCCTGCTCTAAAGTAAAGAAATTATATATGGTACATTGTGCCAACATTGTTCTTATATGCCCTCAGGGCATAACTTAAAACCCTTGCCCCGAGGGTTGTGGGGGGGGTTTCCTCCTCAAAAAGATATTTTTTATCTGGAAATCAACTACGATGAACAAAATGGCTATCTCAAAATTTTGATTGGATGTGTTTGGGAATATGATGGGCGTGGGGGGGGGAGGGCTAGTTGCCCTCCAATCACTTCCGACTATTAAAAGGGGTACTAGCCCTTTGAATTTTCAATCAAATGAGCCTGTTTTGAAGTTTTTGCGACAACGCCTTCTATAAAAACCTTATATGCCCCCAGCGCATAACTTAAAACCCTTGCCCGAGGGTTGTCGGGGAGTGTCCTCTTCAAAAACATATTTTCTATCTGAAAATCAACTATGCTGAACAAAATGGCTATCGCAAAATTTTGATTGCAGGTATTGGGGGTAATGACGGGCGTGGGGGGGGGGGCGAGTGGCCGTCCAATCACTTTCGACTATTAAAAAGGGCCCCGGAACTCTCGATTTCCAATCGAATGAGCCCCTTTTGAGGTCTCTACGACAACCTCTTCCATATGGAGTGCCCTGCTCTAAAGTAAAAAATAATATATGGTACATTGTGCCAACATTGTTCTTATGTGTCCTCAGGGCATAACTTAAAACCCTTGCCCCGAGGGTTTTGGGGGAGTTTTCTCCTCAAAAAGATATTTTCTATCAGGAAATCAACTATGCCAAACAAAATGGCTATCTCAAAATTTTCCTTGGATGTGTTTGGGGGAATGATGGACCGGGGGGGCTAGTTGCCCTCCAATCACTTTCGACTATTAAAAAGGGCACTAGCCACCCCAATTTCCAATCGAATGAGCCCTTTTCGAAGTTTCTACGACAACTCCTTCGATACGAAGTCCCTGTCGAAGAAAGAAGAAAAAAAAAACACATTGTGGCCACATCGTTCTTTACTTAGGCAGCGCTCGCGCGCTGCCTATGATTATAATTGATCCCCAAAACAACAAAAGTGCGGCTGCTTTTTTTTTATAGGCCTATTTTTTATTATTTTTTATAGGCCTTTTTGATTAACTCCACGCCACAGTGTATAGAATTAGTATTGAAGTTTAAAACCTCCTCCACTGAAAAATTGGTAGAGAATCAATTTATGGGTTTAATGATGCGAACGCACTTAGGACATCTTGTTTACGTGTAAACATGGGTATTTTCCTCTCATTAACATATTTTTTTCTCTCAGAGAGCCCCTCAAGGGAAAACAGCTAGTGACTTTGGGTGTGTGTCACTTTCTGTTTACCAAATTTCGGTGCTTCTAAAACGTCATTTGTGCTTCAAATCCCTCTTTACCTAAGAAATTAAAATCAAAGATCTGGCAAAAAGTATCTTTGTTTTTATGCGATAATTGTACTATGTTATAAGCCAACAAAATACATTCTTTGTCACTACTTTCTAGAAATTTTAAGGGAATCGATCAATTTCCCAATTACTTATTTTCTGGATATGCAATTACGGGATTACTGACTGTCCAACTGTCACGTAAAAATAACTTCAAAACTCTCAGCGATAATTATTTTATTTTTTTTATTTCTTTTTTTTTTTTTTTTTATTGACTTTCATTTTGAATCATGTAGCTTTCGTGTGTTCATAGTCCGAAACCGAATTGACTAATGGTATCCTTCTGGTGAGCCCTAATACCATACCGAATAGACATGAACCATTTTTTTTACATTGACATTCATTTGTTTTTCATTATCTTTTTAATGTAACATTCTCTTGCGCGGGATGTCATGTTACTTGGTTTTTGGTTTCTTCACAATTTACACTCATTAATCATGTCCTGGCCCGTTTTCACTTATTCAATTCAAGTAAGGTTAGTTTTTGGCTGTTTTGCGTCGTTATTGGCCAATCATGTACTTGTTCTTTGCCATTTAATTGAATGCATGTTCTAGCATCATGGTTCCATTATAGCCGCAAACTCGTCAACAGTGAACCACCACTCATAGTAGTCAAAATAAAAAAAAAAAAAATATAAGGAAACAGTCTTGTCAAAAAACATTTGTCATTTCGGAAATATTTATTTTTTGCTTTAGGTTAAACTGAATCCTCAAGAATAATATGAATTTCCCCCAAAATAATCTTGAAATAAAAAGCGCAATCTTTGCTTAAAACCTTTCATTGTTGGTTTATAGTCAATGCTTTTATTTTCTTTTTTTAAGGTCAAAAGTTAGATAGATTTTTGGTAGACTCGAAGATCAATTCGGTAAACTTTTTTCTATAGATGGTCTCAGACACGTTTTGAAAATCAAATATACCTTTGTTCTCGTTGTTAAGCGCAACAACGAAACGCAACAACGGTCATTAAACCCTCAAGTTTTTACACAACTAGGGCATTAGTAATTTTTAAAAATTTTATTGGTAGCCTTTACATGAAGAAGTGGAATAAATTTGACCAGAACAAAGGTGTGAATGCAATTATTACTCCCCAATCTGCTCAACCTTCAATCTTAGCCCCTTCCATGAAGTTTTAATTCCTTTAATCCCTTTTTACGACTTCTTCCATCCCTGCTGAGCGATTCCTGCTTTTATTTGGTCCTAGATGGATTGCCAGAAACTACCATTTTCGGCCATCCACAAAGTAATGGTCAAGAAACTATTTGCCCGATGCTCGTAATCTATAAGGCTCAGAACTAAAGAGGTTATGATTCTTACTCTTTTCAATTTTTCATCCAGATATAAAAATGGGCCATCGACGAGTGTAAAACAAGAACATTGCAAATAAATGAATTTGGAATGGAAGGGTATATTGGAAAATGGGTATACTCGGTATACTCGAATATGGAAGGGTATATTGATTCGCATTCACTTAAAAAAAGAAGCTTGTATTTCGAAGGTTTTAGAAGGCAATCGGCAAATAAAATGCTTGCCTTTACAAAACTTTAATATTTATTACACGAAGAAAAACTTCGGGAAATCGGGAAAAAAAGGAGGCAAAAATGATCGACCTAATGAGTGTTAAGGCATATATTTCTCAAAGATTTCAAGATTCAAGATTCAACAACTTACTAAAAATGATTCATGCCGGCTTTACGACCGGTTACAAATAAAGCACATATATGCTTGAAAAACGCAACCAGTACACATTTACTAAATTATAAAACTAACCAAATCATCACTGAAATTAACACAAATAAAGAACAATAAAAAAAGAGATAATAACACTAATTACTGACCAATAAATTATGAAAAAAAATAAAAAAAAAATAAAAAGAAAAATAAATAAATAATAAAAAAATAATATAATAAAACGAATATATTAATAACAGAACAAAAAAAAATCTTAATTTCTCCTCTCTCGTCTTCCAGCCCCACACTCACCAACTACCCCCAAGAAGATGCTTCTTTAACCGGTTTTTAAATTGCGGGACACTTTCCGCTTCCCGAATTAAGTCTGGAAAAGTATTCCAGACCACCGGACCCGAGTGCCTTACCACATGGCTAGAGCGAACCGTACTTCTTGGCTCACTTACCAGGCCTGCATTTCTCGTAGCATATCCGTGATAAAATGAGTTAAAACGAAAAAAGTTACTAAAAACATCAGGCGATAAACCATACAAGATCTGAAATACAGAAATACCAATATAAAAATATCTAATCGCACCTATATTCAAAATCCTAAGTTTCCTAAAAATCGAATCTGTACTTAAAACTCCTGTATCATGCATACCAATTAATCTCACTGCTTTGTTTTGCTGAATCTGCACTCGTTTAAAATTGCACGTAAAATTACTAGCCCAAATCATACATCCATAATTTATATACGGCGCAATCAAAGAATGGTATAAAAGAACTAAAATATGAGAAGGTAAAAAATGTTGAAAACGTCTTAAAATCCCAAGGCCACGGGCTACCTTACATGCAACCATCACCGTGTCTTCTCCAGCTGAGGTTCTGATCGAGAATGAATCCTAGGTAACGCACTTCCTCAACCCGCTTTAGTACATCACCATTTATTGCTATTTCACTGGGAAGATTTGGGGATACACCAGTCCCACTAAACAGAATACAGTTACTCTTTGCCGCGTTAGTGCTAAGTAAGCTAATGCCTACAAAGTCACTCAACCCTTGCAGAGCTCTGTTTGATTTCTGGACCAATTCTTCAAGAGTCTTCGCTGCCACAACAAGTGCTGTATCGTCGGCGAAAGATGTCATAGACGCACCAGGAGTATAAGACCGCATACTGTCAACATACACTAAATACAACAGGGGTCCTAAGACGGAACCCTGGGGAACTCCACAAGAAACAGGGAAAAACTTAGAAAACTTCTCCCCTAGATTTACCATAACTGACCTACCATTTAATACGAACTAAACCAATCCAAACATCTCCATTTTACACCCAAATCCCTTAATCTATCCAATAAAATACTAAAATCAACGGTATCAAACGCTTTTTTAAAATGTATAAAAATACTAATACAATATTCACCCTTTTCCAAAGCTAAATTAATATTTTCTAAAAGATGTTGTACAGCATGCGAAGTGGAATGGCCCTTCCGGAATCCAAACTGCCCATCATACAATGCATGCAGGCTCGTGAGGTGATCATAAAGTCTTCCATGGATAACTTTTTCATACGCTTTCGAAAACACTGGCAAAATAGAAATAGGCCTCCAGTTTGATATATCCATTTGAGTGCCCCCTTTGTGGAGAGGGAGAATCTTTGCTGTTTTCAATAATTTTGGAAATACTCCCTTCTCCATTGATAAATTTATTAGATGTACGAGTACAGGAAGAATGTACACCAGAATTGATCGAATAGTCTTCAGGTTAACACCATCTAACCCGGCATTGTTGGATCCAATTCCATTTCCGTTCCCTCGCCCCTCCCATCAGCACACGAGTTGCTACCAACAAGAGCTTGGGAATTTCTAGTTTCCGCTTGTATCTTCGTTCCAATGTGACTAAAATAATCACCAAACTTATCAAACAGCTCTTGTCTATCCTCTACAACCACTCCTTCGATTTCAATTCGAGGGTCTTGAGTTCTCCGACGCCCGCTAACCAGTTCATTAATAACTTTCCAAGTTCTTTTCAGATCTGCTTTATTTTCGTCAAAAAGTGCCGAGTACTATTGTTTCTTTTTTTCTTCTCAGTGAGTTCACCATATTCCGAATCTGTTCAAAATGAGAATTGTTTTCCTCCTTTGAAGATCTCAAATAATCTTGAAACGCACTGTCCCGCTGTTTACGTAAGTTAACTAGCTCTTCATCGACCCATGGTTTTCTCGGCATATTTGGTCTCTGTCTGAGTGTCTTTAGCGGACAAGTTTTGTCAAATGCAGTAGTTATGATGCTACTAAATTGCTCAAAAGCATCACAGGGGTTAATCTGGTTCAATACAGATTCAAAACATGTTGCACTTATTTCTTCTTTAAACTTCCGAATGTTTTCAGGCTTAATCTCTCGAACAATTTTTTTTTGCTTTTTTTGGCGTGACACTTGTAAATCTAAACTAAATACCACTGGAAAATGATAAGATGCCGAATTCACTACAATATTAGTAAACGCCTTTCGGATATACTTTGATGAGACAAACACATTGTCAATCAGGGTAGCAGAGTGGTCCGTGATCCTAGTAGGAATTGTTACAGTGGGAAAAAGATCATTAGAAACCATAAAATTTAAAAAATCTAAATTAATAATAATAATAATTTATTTTTGACCCACTATACATAAAATTAAGTGGAGTAACAAAATAAAAGAGAAAAAAAAACAACAAAAAAAAACCACAAAGATAAATTTAACAACAACACAATAATTAAGTATTAAACTCTATGAGCGGTTGCTACCCGGGTAAGTGGGTTGTTGACACCCAGAGGAGCATAAATGTTCTCTTGAAGACGGCTACTTTGTCTAACAAAACAATTTACAATATCCGGAGTGCCAAAAATCCGCATCATTGTTCTATTACTGTTTCTGCGAGGTAGATACAATAAAAACTTGCAATATCTGAAATACATAATTCTAATATCGCTAATATCCCCTGGCCGAAACAGGATGTGAAGGCCAGCTGGGAACAAAACTGCATGGTCACAAAAGCTCGAGTACAATTTAGCCAATGCTTTTCTGTTATATCTTCCCCTGTTGGGGACAATTTTGGCGTACCCAGTTTCAGCTTCTCTTTAATATCACTCAATGCCCGGAAACGAAATAAGGTAAGCGATTTGCAAATATTGATCCCAAGCCACCGGAAAGATTCAACACTTTTTACAGAAAATACGCCGCAATCAAGCGGCGTTGCTGAGGATTTTGAATTAAACACTAAATATTCGCATTTATCAGTGTTGAGGCTAAATCCAATTTCCCCATACAGCCGCGATACTAGCAGCACAGACTTCATTAATGTGAAATTTGACCTGCTTACAGGCAGAAGATCATCCGAATATGCAGTATAGGAGGCGTTTGACAACCCTTAAGAGTAACAAAGCGGTATCGTATTTAGCACATTCAATAAACGAGGTTTAAAAATTTGAAGTGAAAGCACACAACCCTGACGGACCCCAGATCTTGCTGAGATTTTGGCAAGGGCCCGGGAACCCTGCCTCAACTGAATAAATGAATTCTGGTACCAAAACCGAAGTACACAGATAATTGAACTATTCACACCCAAACGTGCCAGAGAAAACTATGCCTGAGAGTGACAAACAGTATCGAAAGCTTTAGATAGGTCTAACGCACAAAAGTGAACTTCCGTTTTTAAACGATGTGCTTCTTGTAACACCTTTGCATGTATACGGTGTGCATGCTAGCATCATATACGTGACTTAAAACCGAACTGATTTGCGTCATAATCCACCTTATCTTGAATAAATGGGAGCAATAAATATTCAAATAGTTTGCTTAAATTACACGCTACAGTTATAGGGCGGTAGGATCCACAATTAATACTACCTGTAGATAAAAGATCAAAATTAAAATGCCCCATACATATTAACTCTTGCTGCGACTTCTGAACTATCATTAGAAGACATTGGAAAACTTCTGTGAATTCCTCATACGACGCACATGGAGGTTTATAAACTACTGGTAGGATATTTTTTCTCACACCAAGCCTCATACCAATCTCAATTTCAATAGAAAGTGTTTCTACCTTACCTTCTCTCCAGACATCAAGATCCTCCCTGGGCTTCCATTTAAGTGAATCACTTACTATCAAACCGAGTCCGCCGCGGTTCATTGAAGCTCTACTCCTCGTGGTAAGCTGATAGCCCGGAAAATCAAAAGACGAGAGAGGACTATCCTTACTCAAAAATGTTTCACCAAGGGCCATAACATGGAGATTCCTACATTTCAAAAGAAAATCAAATATCTCATCATACGAAGAAGTAAGGTGGCAGTTTCACGAAAACACATTAAAACCAGCATTTTGCATAATTCCAAGATAACAAGAATCACAATATTTACTAAACTGCAAAGGTCTATAATTCACTGTAGACTCTTCATTCGCCAAATCCGAAAGTAAATAACTATCAATATCAAACGGGCAACTTTCCAAATGGCTCAGCCTCGATGTGGTACCGATTGGTACATCACACATATTTATATCTAATAGACACTTTCATAGCTTTCATTGTGAAAAAAAAGTAGAAAAAAAAATAAATAAATAAGAAAATAAAATTAAAAAAAGGGCAGTTGAGCTCTCGGAACAGATAAATAATAATAAATGAAAAGAGAACAAAACATTGACAAACAATAAACTAAAACTACAAAATAAATACAAGCAACTAAAAACAATCTGCCAGTGACAGAATCCTGCGAGCAATGGTTTCTGTTGGGAGCTTTGCGAGAATTAGCCCACGATCAGACCAGACATTTTGCACTCCTAAACTGTCCCTTACTGTATTCAGAATGTCCCGACGGGGTTTCTATAGGGCCTCAGATACGAAAAGACCAGACTTAGCAAATTTAGTTTTGCTCTTGAAAACTTTCTTTGCCATTTCGCTGCTTCTCAATTTTACAAGCACCGGTTCAACATCTCTTTGGCCTTGTGCAGTAGAATTATTTAACGGTAGCGTTAAATACTCTGAATGTCATTTTGCGAAAAACCGGACTCCCATTTTCTGTGTTATGATGTTCATAGTTGTTGCTTTCAAATCTTCACCCGGTAACTACTTCACACCGTAGAAAACTAGGCTATCTAGAAGCTTTTCTTGATCAAATCATCTATTCTACTTTCCATTTGTTCCACGCGATTTTCCAACCCTTGAAATTCTGATTTGAAACTTTTGTATGACTGTAATATGCTCTGAAACTTTGGTGTAAACTCAAGGGACACTGAGGCATAGATTTCACTAATTATCGTCTCGCACGATTGCTTTAGGGAATCCCCACTTTTCTGTTGTTTATCCCCGCACTTTTCTAAAACCTTCTCAGTAATTAATTCCATCATTGATTTTTGCGTTCTTGCAATTTCATCCTCGCTAGCAACAATTCTCTCCAATACCTGAGATGACGAGCTCGCTGGATCGCTGATTTCAAGCGCAGCGTACGATTTGCTTTGTTTGTAGATTTCGGGAGAAACTCTAAAAAAACGGAATTTTGATACTAGTAGATACATCAAAAGAATCAGGTTTTTATGCTGATTTCAAATTGAGAATTTTCATCAAGTTTAGCCCTACCCATCAAAAGTTACGAGCCTGAAAAAATTTGCCTTATTTTCGAAAAAAGGAGGAAACACCCCCTAAAAGTGATAAAATCTTAATCAAAATTAAACTATTAGATTCGGCGTATCAGAAAACCCTACTGCAGTGGTTTCAAGCTCCTATCTGCAAAAATGTGGAATTGTGTATTTTTTGCCAGAAGAAATATCACGGATGCGTGTTTATTTGTTTTTTTCTTCTTTTTTTAGGGGTGTTTGTATCGATCCAGTGGTCCTAGAATATCGTGAGAAGGTTCATTCAATGGAAATTAGAAATTCTAGCGCCCTTTTAAGTGACCAAAAAATTGAAGGGCAACTAGACCCCCTCCCACGCTCATTTTTTCCCGAAGTCACCTGATGAAAATTTTGAGATGGCCATTTTGTTGAGAATAGTTGAAAATCTAATAATTATGTCTTTGAGGATGACTTCATCCCCCATAGGTCCCGGGGGAAGGGCTGCAAGTTATGAACTTTGCCCAATGTTTTCATATAATATTGGTTACTGGGAAGCATACCGACGTTTTCATGAGGGATTTTTTCTCGGGTGTGTGGGGGGGGGGGGGGTTCGGATGAGGATGTCAGTGGGAGGATATTTCCATGGAGGATGTTTTCATGGGGGAAGGGACATTTCTAAGAAGGAAGTCCCTTCCTATTCTGGGAAGGGACATTTCCCAGCATTATTTAAAAAACGATCAGAAACGAAATAAAAAAAAACAGGATTTTTCAACTTAAATTAAGAATCAACATTAAAAATTAAACAAACAGAAAATACTACGTATATGCCTCGCTCTTTACGCTAAAGCTTTTTTTAGTACTTTCAAAGCAGCTATCTATTCTAATTAAACGGCCTTTTGTGATTCAGGGGTTTGTGATTCGAACAAAATTCGAACTTTAGCGTGAAGAGCGAGATATTGACTAGGGTGTGAACCCCCTAAAATACGTAATAATTTCTGTTCGTTTGAAGTTTCAATGTTGCTCCCTGCTTTCAGTTGAAAAAAAAACTTTTTTTTTAATTTAATTTTTTCAACTAGGAACATACTCTCGGTTTACTGTTGCATTTGAATGAGAAAATATGTTTTGATAGATCTTCAGGAAGCGCAGAATTATTTCGGACATTGCATGAATTATAACTTTGTCCTGAATTTGTTCAACAATGATGATTTTTTATTTATTTTTTTTTTTGCTCTGTGGGCTGTTTGGACCTTGAATAATTTAAAAAACTTGGTCCACAAAGTTAAATTTTCAAAGAAAAGTAAAGAGCTCCATTGAACCAAAAATATGCAGAAATAAAGTGTATATATACTATATTACATTGTCTATATATATATATATATATATATATATATATATATATATATATATATATATATATATATATATATATATATATATATATATATATATATATATATATATATATATATATATATATATATATATATATATATATATATATATATATATATATATATATATATATATATATATATATATATATATATATATATATATATATATATATATATATATATATATATATATATATATATATATATATATATATATATATATATATATATATATATATATATATATATATATATATATATATATATATATATATATATATATATATATATATATATATATATATATATATATATATATATATATATATATATATATATATATATATATATATATATATATATATATATATATATATATATATATATATATATATATATATATATATATATATATATATATATATAATATCTATATTATATTGTTTATCCACATTTTTTGGTGTTTTTTATATTTTTGTTTTATATTTTTTTAGTACAGTGCAAATTACGTTGTGGTTTTTAGGAGACACAGGGGCTGTCAGCCCTACGCATGTTAATTTCTGTTCGGTTAAAGTTTGAATCGTTTATCTATTGTAATTTCTGCCGTTTTGGGTTTCATTTATTTTTTTATGTTGATTTGTGAAAGTTTTTCGCTTAGAAGATTATTTTACATTATTTCTCCTCCTATCTGGCTTAATGAAGCTCTATAATTTTCTTTGAAAATTTTATTTTGATGAAAAGGTTTTATAAATTAATTTCTGTTTGTTTTTAAGATAAATAATCATTTTCATTGAAAAAGAAATTATTATTTAAAATTGTCGGTTATATTTTTATAAAAAAAAGCATAGTTTGGATTGCTATTTCTATGTGAGACCATTTTTCAACAAATTTTTAACAACATACACTTTTTGAATATCTTGACACAATTAGTATTGTTTAATTTAGTTTTATAACTCATCTGGTTCACATAAAAAAATAAAACTTTATACCATTCCTAAAAAAAATTTATATCTATGCTCTTTGACAATATGGATACGCTTACACTCTTTTGATTTAGTTAAATTGTAAGAGCAGAAGTAGAAATAGTAGTGGCCCTAAAAGTTTCAACTTAATTACTTTCGTCGTTCTTGCGATATTGCTGAGATGTCTTATTGGGAACCAGCATACACATAGTGTCTTTTGATTTAGTTTTAAAGAAACATTTTGCTTTAAAGCATATTGGGCAAATTACATAACTGTGGGTGGATGACTTACCCAGCGTCGCTAAAGACACATTTTCTGGACCATGCTGAACAAAATAGCAATCTTAAAATATTGGTTAGATAGGTTTGGATAATTAGTGGGCTTCGGAAGAGGGTTGCTTGCCCTCCAATCCCTTTTGACTCTTAAAAAGCGCACTAGAACTTTTAATTTCCAATCAGATTAGCTCCTTTAAAAGTTTCTATGTTATTGCTATCTATGATAGCACTGCACTGCCTTTACAATAATTATATGCCTTTATGAAAACCAGCATGCATATAGTTTTTTCGTTTAATTGAGACTCCCCTTAAACTCTCCTAAAACTTTTCACCTTAATACCTTTAGCGTTATTATTTGCAGCAATAACAGTAGTAATATTAATAGTGTACACATAGTGCCTTTTGGCTAGTTCAAAATCCACCACAACTTACCCTGAAAGGTCCAATTCAATAATGAAAGCCGTTCTTGAAATATCGCTGTGTCACCCTTTTGACAAGCTGCATGCTCATAGTTCTTTTCGATTTAGTTCAACATCCACCTAAATATTCCTTGAAAACTTCACATTAATACCCTCAACTCACGTCATAGCAATAATTGTAGTAGCAGTAGTAGCATTAGTAGCACATTGATGCACATAGCACCTTTGGTTTATTCAGAATACCCCTCAACACATGCTGAAAGTTTCAAGTCAATACCACAAACCTTGCTTGAAGTATTGTAAATACGTCCTCTTGACAACTTGTATGTGCATAGTGTGTTTATATTTAGTTCATACTGTTTCAATATTTCCAAATTTTGGCCATAATTCCCTTAGCTTTAGTGGCAATAGTAGCAGTAGTACCAATAGAAATAGTAGTATCAGTAGTAGTAGCAACAGTAGAATTAATACTAGTAGCCATAGCTTTAGTAGCAATAGTAGCAGTAGCAGTAGTAATAGAAGTAGGAGTAGCAGTAATAGTAGTAGTAGCATGAATAGGTGCAGTAGCATTAGGATGCATATCCCCCATAACAACATCTCTCATAGCAAGTCCTGTAAATTTCGAATTCACACACCAGATCATTCCAAGATATTGCTGATACGCCCTTTTGACAACCTGCATATAGAAGGTGTATTGCGATTCAGTTCACTTCCCCCCCCCCCCCTCAACATTCCCTGATAATTTTACCTTCATACCACTAGATATCGTTGTAAGAGTGGCCATAGTAGTATTACTAGTGTTAGTAGTACTAGCAGTAGCATTAACAGTAATATTACCAGTGCTAGTAGCAGCAGTAGTATTAAAATTTTGCCTTTTGGTCAGTTGAACATCCTCACATGAAGTCCTGGAAGTTTCAACTTAATACGTTGCTATGACATTGCCGATATTCCCTTTTGATAAATTGTATATTTATATGTTTCCTGAAATTTTCATCTTAATGCTCTTAGCCTTCCAAGTAGTTACAATAGAAGCAGTAGTTGGAGTAGTAGTAGTAGTAGTTGTAAAAGTAGCAGTGGTGGTAGCATTAGTAGTAACGTGCACATATTTTCTTTTGGTCAATTGATCTTCCCCCTTAAGCATTCTCAGAAAGTTCCAACTTAATATCCAAATCCATTCTTAAAATACGCCCTTTTGACAATCTGCATACAAACTTCAATATTCTCTCAAATTTTCACCTTCATACACTTAACCTTAATAGAACTGGTATCATAGTAGTAGTAGTAATAGTAGGAGAAGTATTAGTATCAGGAGTAACAGTAGTAGCAGCAGTATTATTAGGAGTAGTAGCATGTACATGCTGCCTTTTGGTCATTTGAACATCCCCTGATGATACCCCGTACGTTTAATCATGATACAAGTTCTTGCAACTGAAGTAGTGGTTGGAGTAGTTTAGTGGCAGTAATAGTAGTAACTTTAATAAAAGCAGAAGTGGTAGTAGTATTAGTAGTTGCATGCACATATTCTATTTTGATCATCTGATCTTCGCCTTTAAGAATTCTCTGAAAGTTCCGACTTAATATCTGTATATGTTCTTGAGGTACATCCTTTTGACATTTTGCATGGACTTAGTTGTTTTTATTTAGTTCAAATTTCTCTTCAATGTTCTATCAAATTTTCACTTTCTTACGCTTAACCTCAATAGTACCAGTAATGTAGCTGAAGTAGGAGTAGTAGCAGCAGTAAGTATTGTATTAGTAGTAGTAGTAACAGCATTAGCAGCAGTATTAATAGCACTAGTAGCATATAGATGTTGCCTTTTGGTCAGTTGAAGCGCCCTCGTGATGCCCCAGAAATTTCAACTTGATATGGTAGGCAGAAATATTTCTAAAATTTGTAGGCACATAGTACGTTTTCATTTAGCTCAACTTTCCCCTCCATATTTGCTCAGACGTTCATTTCAATATCCTAAGCCTTGGTAGTACTCGCTACAAAAGCAGTAATTTTAGTGGTGGCAGCAGTAGTAGCAGTGGTAGCTGTTGTGGTGGCAGTTGTAGTAGTAGTAATGTGTAAATACTGCCTTTTGGTTTTATTATTTTGTTTTTTATTATTTGGTTTTATTATTTGGTATAATATTGCCCTTCTCATTTCCTGAAAGTTGCAAATTAATATATTCAGTCATTCCTGAGTTACGCCTTTTGAAAATCCTTATGCACATAATGTTTTTTTATTTATTTCAGAAGTCCACTCAATATTCTCTAAAAGGCTCACTAGAATGTTCTTTGTCTTTTTTGAAAGTAAAGGTCAAACATGCCTACATTTCTCAATAACACATACTATATGTAAACAATAGAAGAATCGCATAACTTACTACCTTTGCCCTTTAGGGTAGAGAGCGGGGTAATGACGAGGGGGTGAACCCTCTCATATACGTAGAAACTTTTGTTCGTTTTAAGTTTTAATGTTACTCCTAACTTTTAGTTGAAAAAACGTGTTTTTTTTTATGTAATTTCTTATCGTTTTTTAAACAATGCTGGGAAATCCGGTGCCCCCTTAATGGAAAATTCCCACCCCTCATGAAAAATTTTTCCATGGAAGAATTCTCAATGGCACATACTGTATGTAAACAATAGGAGAATCGCCTAACTTACTACCCTTGCCCTGTGGGCCGTAGGGAAGGTGACATCCCTAAAGACACAATTACTGGACCTTTCAACTATGGTGTCCAAAATAGCCGTCTCAAAATTTAGATTGGTTGCTTCTAGGGAAATGACGAGCTTTTGAGGGACTGATTGCCCTCTAATCACTTTTGACTCTTAAAAAGGGCACTTTCAGTGAAACCCTTTTATACCCCTGGGGCATAACATACAACCCTTTTTACCTGGCTCTTGGTGGTTTGTCAACCCTGTAGGCATTGTTATATGATTTTTAGCCTATTTTGAACAAAATGGTTATCTCAAAATTTCGATCGGATACATTTGGGGAAAAGAGGGTCTGAGGGGGATAGTTGCCCTCCATTTATTTTTGATTTTCAAAAAGGGAATACGAACTTTCAATTTTTAACCAAATGAGTGTCCTCCTAAATATAGGAGGAGTTTTATCATAGGACTATTCCTTTCATAAAAATCGTATATACCGCCGGGGCATAGCTTACGACCCTTGCTTCTGGGCTCAGAGGTTTTGTGTCAACCCTAGGGGCATTCTTATATGATCATTCGACTATTTTGACTTTGGACTATTTTTGAACATCTCAAAATTTCGATCGGATACATTTTGGGAAAAGGAAGCGTGGGTGGGTGGATAGTTGCCGTTCGATTATTTTTGACTCTTAAAAAGGGTACTAGAACTTCCGATTACCAATCCAATAATCCCCCTCCAAAGTTTATATAACCACTTCTTCCATAGAAACCTTATATATTAGCAATGGGCAATTACCATAACTTATAGCCCTTGCCCTGAGAGCTTTGGGGGAATATTGACATCCCAAAAGACATAATTACTGGACCTTTTAACTATTTTGAACAAAATGGCTGTCTCAAAGTTTTGATTGGGTTACTTCGGCAAATGACGGGCATGTAGAGGGGGTTTCCCTCCAATCACTTTTGACTTGTAAAAATATCATTAGGACTTTCAATTTCCAATTTAATGAGCTCCTTGCGAACTTTCTATAGCAATTCCTTCTATACGAAGCGCCATGGTGAAAAAAAAAATTACATTATGCCCACATCTGTCTTTGCTTAGGCAGCACTATTACACTGCCTATGAAAATGCCAATATAAGGTGAAGAGTGGGAGGGGGCCTAGTTGCCCTCTATTTTATGGTCACTTAAAAGGCACTAGAACTTTTAATTTCCGTTCGAATGAGCCCTCCCGCGATATTGCAGGACCCTTGGGTCAATACAATCACCCCTGGGAAAAAAAAAATTAACACGCAACCTTACTTCCCGTAGCCTTTCTTCTTGCAAAAAATTCAAAATTCCACATTTTTAAAGATAGGAGCTTGAAACTTCTATAGTAGGGTTTTCTGATACGCTGAATCTGATGGTGCGATTTTCAGTAAAGTTCTATTACTTTTACGGGGTGTTTCTCCCTTTTTTCGAAAATAAGGTAAATTTTCTCAGGCGCGTAACATTTGATAGGTAAGATTAGACTTGATGAAACTGATATATTTGAAATCAGCATAAAATTTGATTCTTTTTATGTATCTACTGGTATCAAAATTCATTTTTTTAGAGTTTTGGTTACTATTGAGCCGGGTCGCTCCTTACCTACAGTTCGTTACCACGAACTGTTTGAAACCAAATTGTTCCTTTTTACCTGTTAGGTCATCTTTTAACGATCAGTCTAAAGTAAGTACTACGAGATATATGTGAAAAAAAATTGAAATTTTTCATGATTCTCAGATAGTCAGTCAGTTGCACTATTGCGTTTTCTGTAAGGAACTGTAAGTAAGGAGTGACCCGGCTAATTCGTAATTGAAAAAGAATCGAATTTTTATGCTGATTTCAAATATATACGTTTCATCAAGTTTAGTTAATGAAATCAACTTACCTATCAAAAATTAAGAGCCGGGAAAACCTTGCCTTATTTTCGAAAAAGGAGGAAACATTCTCTAAAAGTCATAATATCTTAATGAAAATCCTACCATCATATTCAAAGTATCAGAGAAACCTACTGTAAATGTTTCAAGCTCCTATCTGCAAAAATGCGGAATTTTGTATTTTTTGCCAGAAAAATATCACGGATGCGTGTCTATTTTTTTTTTCCAGGGGTGATTGTATCGACGCAGTAGTCCTAAAATATCAAGAGAGTGTCATTTAACAGAAAAAATAAACTTCTAGTGCCCTTTTTAAGTAACAAAAAATAGAGGGCAACTAGCCCCCCTCCCACGCTTATTTTTCCCAATGGAGGAATTTTTCCATGGAGGATCTTTCGACGGAGGAATTTTTCATAGGGGAAGATAATTTTTACATGAAGGAAGCACCGGATATCCCAGCACTATTTAAAAAATGATCAGCAATTAAATAAAAAAAATTTTCAACTGAAAGTAAGGAGCAACATTAAAACTTAAAACAAACAGAAATTATGGAACAAAATTCGAACTTTAGCGTAACGAGCGAGGTATTGACGAGGGGGCGAACCCCCTCATATACGTAATAATTTCTGTTAGTCTTAAATTTAATGTTGCTTCTTACTTCTAGTTGTAAAAACTTGTTTTTTTTTTATTTGAAATAGAGTTAGAACGGAAGTTAACAGGTAATAAGTTGTTCTGTGATTTCAATTTGTTGAATATTTCCTTCCAGAATATATTATAGTTACAAAAGTGTTTATGAATAGGCAGGGGCAGGTCTAGAGCAAAATCTTGGGGGAAGTCCAATGTGACAAGGGCGCCAATAAGCAAATTCTCGGGGGGGGGGGGGCAATGTGACAAGGCTGCCAATAATTGACCAAATTGGCAAATTTATTCTAAAAAGAAGTGAAAAAGAAAAAAAGGGAAAGAGGGTTCCAGAAAAAATATCTGGGGGTCCCCCGGCCTCCCTTGGATCCGCCAGTGTGAATAGACCTACTTTATTATAGTTTAATTGGATTTTACAAAGGAAACTATTAAGTTAGTGCTGTATTTATAGTTCGTGCTTTTTAATTGTTATGATATCCTTATAAAGCCTATCCTAAAGTCTAGCTTTCATTTATATGAGTGTTGTTGTAATGAATTTTTCATGGTACTTTGGAGGCTGCTCCTGGAGTAGCACTTGAAGAGTTAGGAGAAGTGACGAAACCTACAGATTAAGCAGCAGATAGGTATGGATTACAACAGTTCTTAGATATAACCTTTGATCTAATTGCTTGAACTTGATAACATGACTTGTGTCATTGTTAATAGTAGGATACCATATTTATAATAACCTCAGCAATATATTCATTGTTGGTGTGTAGTTTCTCTAAGTGAGTTCGACTTCTAATTCGAAGCTTCTTGCTCTGATAAAGGTACTCAATTTTCTCTTCCCAGAAATGGCTTAAAAGTTTGCCCAGATTTTTATCTTCAGATTTTAAAGACAGTACATCTTTTGCTATCTGAAAAAGAAAATAACTTAGACAAACACAGACTACATAAAATGTGTTTACACCACGACAAAGAAAATTTTGAAATATACGTGAGCAAGAGTTATACTAACAAATATGTAAAGAATACGAAGAAGAAGAAAAAATTAAGTCAATAAAAAAAAGTTCCAAGTTTGAGTATAATATTCTAAAGGTTTTCCCATTTGAAAACTGTTTTCCAACTTTAAGAAATTAAGGCAGAAAAACACTTGAAGGAGTCCTTGACCCTAGTCACTCATCCAATCACCTAGGACAAATAGAAGGGTCCATAGACATGTAGCATTGTTTTAATAAATGTAAGTCATCATAAACTTAAAAGAAAAACATCTCAAATCTAATAAATGTTCCCAAGTGATCGGACCATGGAGTCAAACTTGTTTGCGAGTCCTAGGTCGATGAGAAGACCGATGGCGGTATGAAAGTTAACGCATTGCTTACGATACTGATGGGAAATCCTTCTCCTCTGGAGAGGGTACATCCCAGGGCGTCGTGATCCCGCTGTGGATGGCTTGCACCTAGAAAAGACATGATGGGATCCGAAAGATGGTAACCTAGGCCTGGCCAGGTCGAAGTCAAGGGAAACCCTGATGAAGGACCGAATCGATTCTGACCCGAAATTCAATCGTTGGAGCTTGGTATAGGGGCCTAAGACTAATCGAACCCTCTTGTAGCTGGTTCCTCTCGAAGTTTCCCTCAGGATAGCTGGTGCTTAAGCAAAAGAGACGGGAGTCTCATCCGGTAAAGCGAATGATAAGAGGCCTTGAGGGCATAACGGCCAAGCGGAACGATCCTACGGAAAGGAATGGGTTGCTTCAGACAACAGGACGGTGGCCATGGAGGTCGGAAACCACTTAGAAGTGTGTAACGACTAACCGGCCGAAGCAACTAGCCCTTAAAATGGGAGGCGCTTTAGAATTGTTCAGATACTTGGTGATCGTCGCTGACGCACTGGTGAGTAGGGAGGCCGCACTGGTTGCATTGAAGGGTTTGGGCGTGAGCCTGCCTGGAGGGGTCAGTGGCGCAGATCTTGGTGGTAGTAGCAAAAACTCGAGAGAACTCATTGAGCCCTGATGTGGAGAAGAGTTCCATGTGAACAGTTGTTTGACATGTGTCAGTCGGTCCCAAGCCCAGCCGGAAAAGGTAGCCCAAGACGAGCGATGAACGAAAGAGACACGAAGTGTTGATCGCAAAGCGTCAGGCTCGTGGTAAGGGCGATAGGAAATCCCGTTTTATTCGGGAACCTGGTTGGGGTACCCTTCAGATCCTCGTATCCATCTTGGCAGCAAGAATTGGCCATAAGAAGCTGGCGAGAATGCCAGGAAGAGTTTTCTTTTCTGTTTAAGTAAGATACGAACCCTGGAATTCCTCCGCAGAGAGATAGGGTTACTCTTCCGAAGGCCGTTGCACTTGAGTGAAGTCCGTGCATTCTTGTCAGTCCTCGAAAATCATGGTGAGGGCAACGTCTATTCCTCTCACCAGACCATACCGATAACAGCAGCAGGTTACCAAGGTGAGCAGCATCTAGGCGATAGATGAATGTAGGTAAGGAAAATCGGTAAATTGGATCCTTAACTTCGGGATAACGATTGGCTCTGAATATGGAGGTTGTCTGGCATGGAACAAGATGCGACTGGCTACCGAGTTGGGCTTGGGTTCTCGCAAGGATGCACGATCCCCTCTCAAGCTGGTCGTGGACGGTCCAAGTAGTGCTCTTGGTGTTTTGCGTCGGCTTGGTGCGGATCCTCGGCGCCCAATTAACGACCAACTCAGAACCGACACCTTCAACCAGGTCCTGTCAGAGGAATACACTTTTTCCTACATGGGTTTCGGTGCATTGAAATTCCTAATCCCCACAAAGTGGCGTACTTACCATAAGCTTTTTATGATATCCATGTGATAGGTGAAGTTTATGAAATATGTGCATATTAGTTGAATCACAAGAAAACAACTACAAAGATAAATTATCTTTATCCTTGTTAAAATCTGGCTTGCAAATGAAACCAAAAAAAAAAAAAAAAATTTAGAACAATCCTATGTTCCAAAAACCAAGGTGAGTTGTAAGATCAACTACTTTATTGGCCTCTGAAACCAATTAAAATTTGAAAGCCTTAGCTAGCCGTTATATTAGCTAGCTCTGAAAATGACGTTAATATATGCCAAGTTTTCAAAAGTTCAAAGGATTCGCAGTCAACTACAAAACAAAACATACGACGAAAATTATTTACATAAAATAAGTGAAGGGTGAAAAGACTGATATTAAGTGTTGGAAAGACCGATGGTATCCGTGAGAGTGATGATAACGCAAATCCTAGCTTTGGGTGGTTCGAATGATGATTTATTTGCTTTTGCCTTAATTACCAAATTTTGTTCCTAGCAATGTCGAATACCATCATGTTTGAGAATATCCAAGATATTCGTCACATTCATTATCTGGACAAATTTTAGAGAATGACTTAATCCAGTTTCTAATTAGAACTTGCGTGAATAAGGCTAAAACAACAGAAGTAATATAAAAGGGGAAAACGGAAATATTCAACGGCGGATTTTACTCCCCTTAATCGTTTAGTTGCGACATTTAAACTCTTAATTCAACCACTGAAACAAAAATTCGAAAATCTTTGCCATTCTTTCAATTGGAAAGAGCAAATAGCTGTTAACTTGTTATGATCGTTTTACAATAACTAAGAAATTTAGAATATAATTGAGTTGGTTTTTATGGTTGGAATATCTTGTAATTTAACGACTGAACTATTTGAGTGGAGGGCATAGGATACTCGAACGTCTTGAGCTGGCCTTGTTCCCAACTTTAAAAGGACTTAGAGGTTGACCGATCCTTAATCTTTTTGAGCCCTAATCCTTGCTTATATATTCAATGCTTTTTACATTAATAAATAATTTTTATATTACATAATATCATGTTTTCTCACATTAGCATAAACGCAAATTCAAATTTATGCCTAACTTATTTGTGATTAGTTTCCATAGATACTTTATAACGCTCTAATATGGTTTTCTTCAATTTTTGATAAATGTCACAGTTTGTCTTCACAAATTAATGAAGACAAATTTGCACTTCTCACGTTTCACAAATTTGCACAAAATTTCCAATCTGGCAATTGATTCAAGAATACTGACAAAGGTGAAAATAGTCCTGAGTAACTGGAATAACAAAAAATCTGTTGCGACATAACAAAATCGATATGTTTATGGCTTTGTCGCCGATTAAAGGCAGTTGGGAAATATAAATTAATTATAATACAAGGAGGAATGGAAGCCAAGAGGAAATATTTTGGAAAAATCCAGCATAGTTAAGTTCCTTATTAATGCCTAATTAGTGGTAATGTTGATACAGCCTTAGCTGTTTGTAAACAGCTGAAGTAGTTGAAATTGGAGCTATTTTGTGTATACGAGGGAGAGACAGGGAGAAACTAATTATTTAAGAAGCAGGGATTTTGGGTCTATGATGATTGGGTCTGGTTGATTCAGATAGTCATCCAATGCGGGGAGGGATTTTTATGGAGCATATAGGTCTGTGTGTCATTTCTTGACACATAATCCTTTTACAGGCTATTATGTGATAATAATAATAAATAATTATGATTCCCAATGTTTTAAAATAATAATTAATAACACTATAATGTAATAAAATTATAATCGATCATAATATTCATAATAACGATTCAATTTCATATTATTTGATAATAAAATGGTTTTTGTTTTTTACTTGTTCGTTTAGTGTAATTTAATATTTACTATTTTTTTTAGCTATAATCCACGGAGCTTTCCTGTTGAGCAGTATTCTGTTGAGCTATTGGAAAAATAAATTTTAAACACAGTACAACAAAAAAGGATTATTTGGTAAAATATATAGCTGAGTTGAGCATATATCAAGATCTGAATGTAAATTTCACCAAAACTGATTAAAAAAAAGATTAATTTGGAAAGCTTTACCTGGTTTAGTTCTTCATTGATTTGCTTTAAGAGATGTGGCTCTTGAGAAGCTTTGAGTTTGTCTTTCAAAATGCGATGTAAACTTCTTGATACTACAAGACCCAGCAAATTTGATGTCGTTTTCTGAAAAAAACTTCAATAATAAAAAGGTGAGTTTATTTCCGAACTTGGTTTCAGCAACAAGAAATGCTTTTGATGTTCTATACAGAAGAAGAGTGAATAGATAGTGGAAAATCAGTAGAGAGTAAAGTTATAAACTGTGCAGAAATAGTCCTATTATACAAACCATCCTACCTAAATAAGAGTTGGGAAGCTTCCCAATTTGTTATGAGTTCTATTTACCCTATCATTCTTGCGTGAATAAATAAGTTCTATATCACAAAATTTCATGTTTCCTAACCTTGGAAAATGAGGTATAGAAACTTCCAAGAAGTCCAGTTGAAGTGTCTTAATTTCTCAGTCAAAATGTCAATACTATAGCTGTCTTTCAACTTTATAACGCTGTATTTACCTGTATATACACTGTATATATGTGATATAAATCACTGACATTTTTATGGCCCCAAGAAGAACAATGGGTTCGACTAGTGCAGGCCAGCGACTAATAAATATTCCTCAAGCATACTTAAAGCACAAAAGCCTGATTGTAACCAGACAGAAAGAACTCTTGGGGAAATCCAAGTGAATGAATACTTTGTGCACTCCATGGTTTTCAGAACTTGGTGATGCACTCCTATCACTAAGAGAAAAAATTCTGCACGTGCAATCTCAGGCTTATTACTTTTTACTCAATATATGTCCTTTCCTTTATATATATATATATATATATATATATATATATATATATATATATATATATATATATATATATATATATTACACTACGATGAAAAGCAACCCCTAATAGATATGGCCAGGAAGAAGTTAAGTAGCCCCAAGACTAGCACTAAACAAAATAACCTAGAATAATTATCCATTAATGAAAATGCTTTTCGATTCTGTGTCGTTTACTAGCCTAGATTTTTCTCAAGGGGTGCCACTTCTCAAGGTCACCCTGTTGAAGTGTTTTCAGGCGTAGTTATGGCTACTCAAACTCGTGAATGATACAACTTGACCCCGTTATAAGGTCACGAAGGCAGGATTTTCCTTCTGGGCCATATTTCTGATTATTACATTTCTACAACTGCTTAGATAACTCAGCTAATATCGAAACTGCTAGTCGGCTCACAAATGCAACAGAAAATCATGAGTTTTGACCATAGATTGATTACATATGATGAAATAGGTGCTAAAAACCTCTTTAGTCCTCAGTTCTTTAGATTATGAGCGAGCGTTTGATTCAGCTTATGGAAGAGTTCTACCGAAGGTCTTATCCTTGTATGGTATTAAATAAAAAAAAGTCTTTTTTTACTGAAAGTAAGGAGCGACATTAAAACTTGGAACGAACAAAAATTATTCCGTATATGAAAGGGGCTGTCCCCTCCTCGACGCCTCGCTGTTTACTCTAATTTTTTTTATTGTTTTAAAAAATAGAATTGTGAGACAGAGTCAAACTTAAGCGTAAAGAGAGAGGCGTTGAGGAGGACCTCGAGCCCTTTCCCCGGCATCTGTGGGAGATGAAGTCATCATCAAAGACATATTAATTAAAGTTTCGACTCTGCTGAAGAAAATGGCTGTCTCAGAAGTATAATCAAGTGACTTCGGGAAAAAATGAGCGTGAAAGACGGCCTAGTTGCCGTAAAAAAAAAATTTGGTCACTCAAAAAGGGCACTAGAACTTTTAATTTCCGTTCTAACGGGCTCTCTCATGATATTCTAGGACCACTGGATCGATACGATCACCCCTGAAAAAAAAAACAAATATACACGCATCTTTGATCGTTCTTCTGGCGCAAAATACAAAATTCCACATTTTTGCAAATAAGAGCTTGAAACCTCTACAGTAGGGTTTTCTGATACGCTCAATCTGACGGTGTGATTTTCATTAAGATTCTATCAGTTCTAGGGGTGTTTCCCCTTTTTTCGAAAATAAGGCACATTTTTTCTGGCTCGTAACTTTTGATGAGTAAGACTAAACTTAATGAAACTTATATATTTGAATTCAGCATAAAAATCCAATTCTTTTGATGTATCTATTTGTATCAAAATTACGTTTCTCAGAGTTCTGGTTACTATTGAGTCGGGTCACTCCTTACTTACAGTTCGTTACTACGAGAGCACCGTGTAACCATAGTTACCATAGTAAAGACATTAAAGTGAATAGTGCTACATACGAGAAAAATATTGCTAGTTTTGTATTAAATCAGGAGTTAAGCAGGTGTGCTTCCTACCCCTGTTAATAGGGATCATTTTGATTGACTTTGTCTGAAGGAGCATAACAAAGGCAATGTGGGGAATACTGAATTAATTGAGGATGTAAAACTCTCCTAGACTTGAATTATGCTGATGATTTAAGCATCTTAGATGTTCATAGTAGCAAAAGAATGATTTTTTAGAGGTTTTGAGAGGTCAGGGTGCAAGAATAGGTTTCCAAATTAATGTTAAGAAGACTAAATCGTTAAGGCCAAAAATAAGCGAAGGTGAAGAGGTGATGTTGGGCAACGAGAAGATTTATGAAGTGCACAGCTTCACTTACTTAGGTAGTATTACTAGTAAAGATGTTAAACAACTTGACCCCATTATAAGGCCACGAAAGCAGGATTTTCCTTCTGGGCAATAAATTTGTTTAGAACCTTGTTGAGTGAAGATGTTAAGAGTAGAATAGTCAAGGCTCAGAGCGTTTTTTTTTAAGTAGAAAAATGTTTGAAAGAATAGGAAGAAACATCTGTAAACTAAGATTAAAATAATGGAAGCTACAGTGATGCCCAATGGTCAAGTATGGATCTGAAAAGTGGACACTTCGAAAGACACAGGTGGATTTACTAGTTATTTTTCATAGAAATTGCCTATGGAATGTTGTGGGTACCCTACTGACTGACCGTATCTCAAAGAGTAAGCTGTAAAAAATTTGGACATTCCCAATTTCCGGGACTATAACAAAAAAAAAGGTTGAGATGGCTAGGACATGTTCTGCGGATGAACACTGACGGATTGCCAAAGATCTGCCTTGTCGGCCGACCCCCTATGAAGCAGGTCATCCCCTAATAGGGTGGATGGATGTTGTAAATAAAAATTTAAGGGAAACAGTGTAAGGAGGCCTTATTTTTGTGTAAATTTTGTAACTGAATTTCAGTAAGAGTTGGAATCCCCTTTGCTCCAACAGATTAGAATTAAACCGACTATTTCAAATTAGCTTAATGTGAAAATATCTTCTCTTCGTATAGCTAGTCGTAAATCTTGAAAAGACATTTCTTGGTTTAAGCATCGAACGACATTTCGAACCCATAATAAATAGTTGAATACTCATTCTAGACCAGTTTTGTCTAAAACAGAGAGGAATGTCCAAAAGTATTAAGGCATTTCAAACTTTAGAATCAAGGCCTTACTTTTTAACAAAAAAGTTGAGGATTGGCTAAAAGGGAGGGGAAAGGTCGCTAAGCGAATCAAAATCAAGCACCAAATTGAATAAAATGTACTGATCAGAGACATATCGGGGCAGTTTTGCCTCGGAAGCTAGGAACTAAGTAAGTGAAGTTCTTTTTAACTAGGATAAAAAGCTACAACTAGCCGGTCTAAATATCCTTTGAATATAATACTTAGATAAATTAGTGAACTTCTAGAACATTCCCGTTGCTTGGTCCAAATCAAAGATCCCATTTGAATTAAGTTAACCATTACATCTTTTGAGCCACTTTGACCCAAACTTTATTTAGGGTAAAATTTCTCTTTTGAGAGTTGCCAATTGATTTACAAAGGGTTTAAACCTTACTGATAGTTTGAGGTAACCCTGAGATCCTTTGTGATTAATTAAAGGATTAAAATTGACTTATTAAAATTGACTAGAGGTGGAGAATACCCGCGTAAATAACTTAAGATTCTTGTTAGATTTTTGTTCTATTTTGGTGATTGGTTCCATAGTCCCGTTTGTATATTTCACTTAGCTAAGGCTTAAGCCGTCTAAACAAAAGACAGCATTATTAAAGGTTAAAATAATCTAAAATTAATTTCTTCCCAAACTTCAACTTGTAGAATAAGCTTCGAATAATCGTAGGTTTATGAGAAGGAAAACCCGAAGCAAGTAGTAAACGCTAGGAGAGCTTTATACTCCCCTTTTTCCAGCCTAGTGTCTCTTGGAACTTAAGCGTAGTATTTATAAAATATCTTACATCAAGAATTTGAAACTCCCTGGGTCCCAGTTTTGTGTAATCCCTACTTGGATCTTTCCAACGTTATACGGCAGATCGAACTAAGAGCGGAAAAACATATATTTGACTGGTTCATTATCTACCCAGTCCTTTCAACTGTAGATAAAAAGGTGATGTTATACAGATAGACCAAGTAAAGGGGGATTAATATCGGACAAACAGAAAGTTTAAGATCGTTTCCACCAAGGGAGCTCCAAATCAAAAACCTTTCCTAAGGAAGTTTAAGATTTGCCAGAGATCCAAGGAACACTATTTCCTTCTACAAGAAATAATTATAGGATACCTTGGTTTGGAGTTACTGATAAAGTTTTAACTAATTTATTGATTATTCCGAGCTTTGCCCACTTTTTAAACCCCTTTGATTATCTTCTTAAAGTACCTTAACGAATAAACAAAACTTGTGACTTGGGTGTTTCCATCTTGAGCCAAATTAACAGAGTTTACCTAACTTGATAATTTAGACCTAAAAGATTCTAGCACAAGGAGCGACATTAAAACTAAAAACGAACGGAAATTATTCCGTATATGAACAACACCTCGCTGTTTACGCTAAAGTATTTTATTGTTTTAAAAAATAAAGTTGTGAGACAGAGTCAAACTTTAGCGCAACGAGCGAGGCGTTGAGGAGTGGACAGGCCCTTTCATATACGGAATAATTTCTGTTCGTTTTAAGTTTTAATGTCGCTCCTTACTTTCAGTTAAAAAAAACTTGTTTTTTTTATTTAATTTCTGAACGTTTTTTAGTTAATGCAGCTTTTATTTTGGCTCACCGTCATTGAATACTTAAAGAAAATTTGCATAAAATTTTACTTTTCTTTTGCTAAATGGCTGTCTCTAAAATTGGTTCTGACGTAATTTACAAATTAACTTACGTAACGAACTTCTATATTCGTATATTTTTCTTCTGGTAAAAAATACAAAGGTGCAGATTTTTGCAGATATGAGCTTGAAACCTATGTTATAGGGTTTTCTGATACGCTGAATCTGATGATGTGATTTTCAATAAAATTCTTTTACTTCTAGGGGATGTTTCCCACTTCTTTAAAAAATCGGGTAAATTTTCTCAGGCTCGTAGCCTTTGATGAGTAATACTAAATTTAATAAAATTTTTATATTTAGAATCAGCATTATAAGCCCATTCTTTTGATACATTTATTGACATCAAAGTTCCGTTTTTAAAAGTTTCAATTACTATTGAGCCGTATCACTTGCTTTTTTTATTGTTTTTTTTTATTACGTATATGTTATTACGTATATGATGGGGTTCTCCCCTTAGTCAATTCCATGCTCTTTACGTTAAAAGTTAAAAACAAATTAATTCACAAACCCCGGAATCACAAAGACCGTTTAATTAGAATAGATAGCTCTTTTGAAAGCACTAAAAAAACTGTAGCGTAAAGAGTGAGGTATTGACTTGGGGGAGAACCCCCTCATATACGTAATAATTTCTGTTCATTTTAAGTTCTAATGTTGCTTCATACCTTCAGTTGAAAAAACTTGTTTTTTTTAAATTTAATTTCTGATCGTTTTTTAAAAAATGCTTGGAAATCTGGCACCCCCTTCATAGAAATGTCCCTTACCCCAAAGAAACATCCTCCACAGAAAGATTCTCCCGAGTAACCCCCTCCTCCAGCCCCCCCCACCGGAAAAAAATTCTTCCTGAAAATGTCTGTATACTTCCCAATAACCAATACAATATGTAAGCAATGGGCAAAGTTCAACGCTTGCTGCCCTTCCCCTGGGAACTGTGGGGAATTAAGTCATCGTAAAAGACATATTCATTAGGTTTTCGACTATGGAGAACAAAATGGCTATCTCAAAATTTTAATTGGGTGACTTCGAGAAAAAATGAGCGTGGGAGGGGGCCTAGTTGCCCTCCATTTTTTTGGTC
This sequence comes from Artemia sp. Qi Xiang Cuo, assembly GCF_049724085.1. Classification (NCBI taxonomy): domain Eukaryota; kingdom Metazoa; phylum Arthropoda; class Branchiopoda; order Anostraca; family Artemiidae; genus Artemia; species Artemia sp. Qi Xiang Cuo. The sequence goes on along the minus strand of NC_142797.1, from coordinate 69,722,009 downwards.
ACTTAAAAAGGGCACTAGAACTTTTAATTTCCGTTCCAATGAGCCCTTCTACGATATTCTAGGACCGCTGGGTCAATACGATTACCCCTGGGGAAAAGAAAAAAAAAAACAACAAACAAACAAATAAACACGCACCCGTGATCTTTCTTCTGGCAAAAAATGCAAAATTCCACATTTTTGTAGATAGGAGCTTGAAACCTCTACAGTAGGGTTCTCTGATACGCTGAATATGATGGTTTGAATTTCATTAAGGTTCTATAACTTTTAGGGGGTCTTTCACCCTTTTTTCGAAGATCAGCCAAATTTTCTCAGGCACGTTACTTTTGATGGGTACAAATAAACTTGATGAAACTTATATATTTGAAATCAGAATTAAAATTTGATTCTTTTGATGTATCTATTGGTACCAAAATTCCGTTTTTTAGAGTTTCGGTTACCATTGAACCGTGTCGCTCCTTACTTACAGTTCGTTACCACGAACTGTTTGATTAGCCAAGTGCAATTCATTCACTTGTAATTTCCGTTACTCTAAAACTAAAATAACCCCTTTTTTTCGGTGAGTCACCTGTGGACCAGAAGAACAAGCACCAACCTAATAAATGAGCATTCAAATCTGAAGAGAGCGATTGAACGGATTATAATAAGAATTACAACGTTTTCTCTTTTTTATTTACTTAAATGATGAACATTAGTTGTCACCTGATTTTTGTAATGATTTCGAACTAAATCGCCTCAGGTTATCACACTATCAATTTACTGATTGCTACTTTAAGAACTCTGGGGGGGAAGATTTATAATTAGAATTTAAAACGTTCAGAAGGAACGTTTAGAGGAATAGGTTACCCAGAGCCTGCTTAGAGCAGCCATCAGACTGAACCTCTAGTCCTCAAGGTAGGGCAATCTTACAACAGGATCATCTTGGGAGGCTCTAAATAGATTGGGATGGAGGAGGAGCGTGCGTAACTAGAAGTAGTAGTTTTAGTAGTAGTAGTAGAAATAGTAGCAGTAGTAGTAGACGTAGTAGTAGTAGTTGTAGTAGTAGTAGTATAGAAAAGCATTACATTGCCTGGAAAGGTATACAGCCATCTTGCATCCAAGAAGAATGGTGGCAATCAACCAGTTAACACAGATGGCCACCGAGACAGCTGATTTCGTCTTTTTCAAGTACCATAGAGAACTATTTTGGGTTTCACTGAAGAAAAAGCAAAAGTTGCTCACTAAAACACTCTGGCATGTAACCTATTCCCAATTAATACGTCTATGGTATCAGTTATTTTGAGATAACGATATAAAAAAATGGGAAAAAAGGAAGGTTGACTTTAATACAATAGCATCAACATATTGATTTTTTGAAAAAGTATTGAAGAACAAACTTACTTTCCAAACCATTTTCTGTAGCTCAGAGGCTAATTTTCTTTCGTCCTCAAACTCTGTTATAGCTTCGTTTTCGAGAAAAATGGTCAAACCTTCAACTGCTATAATAATAAAGTACATTAACAAAACAGATTTATATTTGTTTTTCTATACTCTGGAGTAGTAAGTGGTCTTAAAAAAAATTCTTGGTTTAAATCACAGTTTATAGAATTAGCAGTATGATCAATCCCTATCTCACCCATTATAAAAACCCGGACCGAGGTGCGAGTGCTCCAGAGAACGTTTTTGCAGATATAAACATAGGCGGCATCAGATCTTTTCACGGGTAGACAAGTCAGATTTCTCTTGGACGCAAAACTTGGCTTTAACGTTGGAACACTAATTTTGAAGAAACTAATTTTAAATTAATTTATTCTAATACATACATGAAAATCGGTAATTAGTAGTGCAATGTTATTTTTAGATGTTTTTAGGAATTAAAAATAGGTTTCGAAGTCTCAAGTTCTAAGGTAATTGGACCGCTGATGGCAGATCAAATGAGAGGAGCTGTTTGTACGCGCCGATATAAATATATATATATATATATATATATATATATATATATATATATATATATATATATATATATATATATATATATATATATATATATATATATATATAGTATGTTATATATATATATATATATATATATATATATATATATATATATATATATATATATATATATATATATATATATATATATATATATATATATATATATATATATATATACATCGACTAATTTTACTGATTTTTACCTAGGTTTTACTAATTTTCTACTTATTTTCGAGTCGGTCAAAAATTTCGGGGGGGGGGTTCAAACCGGGTAACCCCCCCCCCCCTGGATCGTAGAAAATAAACATCACAACGTGAAAAAAAAATGATAAACCATCCAGTGGCGGATCCAGAGGGGGGGGGGGGCGAGGGGTGCCCCCCTATTTTAGTCTAAAGTAGCTGAATTTACAAATTTAATGAATTTTTGAATTAATTAAAATTTCTTCTAACGTAAGTTTGTCGGATAAACCTTTTTTGCGCCCCCCCCCCCTAAAAAAATCCTGGATCCGCCCCTGAAACCATCACACCTACTTCATCAGTTATTAGAAGAAGAAAAAATTCCTTATTTTCACAAATTTCCCCCCCCCTTTTTTATAAAATCCTACATAGGGCGATCAGTTGAGTCCACTGTATGTAAATAATAGATTAAGTCATAATTTGTGTATAAATTAAGTCATACCTGTGAGATGGGACACTTGCAAACCACTTGGCTGGCTCACCAATTGTTTTCCTGCTTTCGCAATTACGAATAATGCACTTTGTAACCATTTCTCATTGATTGACGAAAACACACTAACCCGCTAATGCAGAAATCAGTCGGAGGAGCTTTTTCCTCGCACCGAGAATGAAGACCAGAAATGATCTGCGATAAACTTACTGGATAATTCTATAAACTGTGGTTTAAATATTTTAAGATTGAAGATATCAAGATTTTTTATTAAAAACATATAAACGAAAAATTAAGCTCCTTTAACTGCCACACAAAAGGCTGATTAGCCTGTAACATAGGGGAACACAAAAAATAATAACAACAAATATTGCGCAAAAAGACAATAATGATTGCACAAAAACTCAGCTATTCAGCAAACACTAAATTATCTAAATGATCTTCCAAATGAGTAATCCCGTGAGATCCCAAGGATCACAAAAAGTAATTACTTAAAATTTTGCTCAAACAAACAATAAAAGACTGCATAAAAACTCTGCAATCCACCAAACACTGAATGACTTCAATGACTGGATGCATTTCTAAACACATCAAGTTGGACTTTTATGAAAGCCATTTTTTTCAGCATAGTAAAACGGTCCAGCAACTATGTCTTTAAGAATATTCAACATGTCAACCCCCCACTGAAATGATTTGATTGTTTTGTTACTTAAGAAGTTTTTGTTTGTTTGTATTTTTTTTTCAGGTGTTTGGGTCGAGATCATGTTACACTTGCTCTTTATGTGGTATGGAGGAAGAAAATTTGCTCCGTTTTTTGACGATGTGCTAGGGGCTTTCAGATTTTAGATTGAAGTATTTAGGTGATGGGAAGTGTTTTTTCCTGGGACCCTTAAATCTTCATCCCGGGAGACGATTATAGCAGTGACTGGATTTATAAAAGAGGGTTTAAAAAGATATAAATAATGGGTTTAAGGTTTTTGTTTGTTGCTAGTAGTTACACCATTTATTTAAGTGTATGCTGGGTGTTGTTTTATATAATCATTGTAATGTTTGTGTATGGCCTATCTATCTATCTATCTATCTATAAGCATCTACTAATTGAATTGACGTGAGCCAAGTAAGAGTTTGTCGCAAGGCGTCAGAAGCAGAAGTTTTAAGAGTTCAACATGGATAGCACACCAGCTTCAGCACTCAATTGGTCAAACCCCAATCTCAAATCTGAAGGGAGAAGATTCAGAAGACATTGTAATCTCATGTTATCAGGTCCACTAAGTGGGAAAACAGATACAGTCAAATGCTTGTACTTACTGATCTGGGCTGGAGAAAAAGGGCAAGATGTATTCTCCACTTGGACTTTAACTGACACAGAGCAAAATAAGCCAAAAGTTAATCTGGATAAGTTTGAGAACTATATTCAATCAAGTGCAAACCCCATCTTTGCCAGATAAATTTTCCACCAGAGAAACGAAAAGGAAGGAGAGACCATCGAATTGTATTTTACTCAGTTGAAAGTGCTAGCAAAGGACTGTGAATTTAGCACTCTAGAAGACCAGCTCGTTCGTGATCAATTGGTCTTTGGAGTCAAGAATGTGAAAATTCGAGAGCGGCTGCTCAGTGAGGGAGCCATATTTGCTTTTGCTCCAGAAATTGAGTGCAGTCGAGCTATACAAACTGTACAAAAGACCGAAACACTAATGCTCAGCGAACAGTCTCAGATTCCAATAAAACAGGAGGTGGAAACGGTTCAAAAACATAAAAATTCCCCTGGATGTTTTTCTGTGGTGGCTCATACTCAATAAGCCACAAGTGCCCAGCAAAAGGGAAGCAGTGCAGCAAGTGCAGGAAGATGAACCACTTCGCCAAAATGTGCAAGAGCAAGGCGGTACACGAGCTTGAAACGAGATGCAAAGCTGAAGAAGGGATGGAATTCATGATTGAGTCCATCTTCAGTGAAGAAAAGGTGCCTTATGCGCTAATAAAGCTGGTAGTGCATTATATTGAACTTCCGTTCAAGATCGATACCGGTGCAGAGGCCAACATCTTGCAACTGAAAGACTTTGGTCAATTAGCAAAAAAGCAAGCAATGCTGCCCACTGCGGATGTGCTGACCAGTTATACAGGAGGACAACTGAAGGTACTAGGGACGGTCAACCTCAAAGTTCAGTACAAAAGCCAAAACCCCCAGACCCACACATTCCATGTGGTCTGCACGGATAGAGCACCCATCCTCAGCAGCCATTCAAGTGAACGGCTTCGGCTGATCAAGTTTTTCCTCAGTATCAACAGTCCTGCCCCTATTAGACCAGGAGTACAAAACCTTTCAGATGAATTCAGTTAGGTTTTTGAGGGCACAGGAACACTGCCTGGAACCTGCAAAATATATCTAAAGGAGGGTGCAATCCCTACTGTACAGCCACCAAAGCGAATCCCGTTAGCTCTAAAAGCTAAGTTCAAAAAAGAACTGGAAAGGCTAGAGTCACTTGGGGTCATAGAAAAAGTGACCATGCCAACGCAGTGGGTGAGCTCTTTGGTCCTGGTAAGAAAATTAGATGGGTCACTCACGATTTGCTTAGACACTGTTGACTTAAACAGAGCATTGAGAGACCACATTACCCTATACCCTTATTTGATGAAGTAGCATCAAAGTGCAAATACATCAAGAAATTCTTTAAGATGGATGCCCGAAATGGATACTGGTAGGTGGTGTTGGACGAACCATCCTCCGAATTGACGACATTCAACACCATGTACGGTCGGTATAAATGGAATAAATACCCACTTGGATTTCGGCACAGGACGAATACCAACGAAAGATGGAGGAGTTCTTTGAGAACTGGACATCGGGCTGATGTTGATGATAAGGCAGGCAATGGCCGTAACGATGCTGAATATGACACCAAATTGAGAGCAGTACTCCAAACCGCTAGAGACAAAGGAGTGTGGTTCAATAGAGAGAAATGTGTCTTCGATACTACTTCCAAAACCTACTTTGGACAAAAATTAACAACGAGCAGCATCGCCCCATATCCATAGAAAACCAAGGCGTTAGAAAACATGCCTGCACTCCAAAACCAAGAAGAACTACAGCCATTGTTAGGAATGTATAATTACCTATCCAGGTACATCCCCAACAAATCAACGCTGAATAAACCCCTTTGAGACCTGTCAAAACAGCAGAAGTTTGAATGGACTCCAAGCCACAAGGATGCCAAGAGAGGGATTCAGGATGCAATTTGTCAAAACCTCTCATACTTCGACCAAGAAGCCAAGGAGATCAAAGTAATTACAAATGCCTTCCGGCATGGTCTGGACGCACAACTGACAGTAGACAAAGCAACCGTCACTTTTGCATCTCGCTCTCTAAGTGAGGCGGAGCAGCGTTACTCATAAATGGAAAAATAGATGATCGGAATAACATTTGCTTGTGGAGGATTTCACCAATATCTGTTCGAAAAAACAATCTGCGTGACCACGGACCCTAAGCTTCTGGAGTCGATCTTTGGTAAATTGATACAAGTCTGTAGTGAATTGAGAGAATTGAATTAATTTGGCTGTTCAGCCGTATGACATCAAGCTGAGATACAAATCTGGAAAGACCATCGCTTTACGTCTGGAATGAGGAGGACATGAAGAAAGCAGTGGAAGCTCACCTTTATGGGATGCCACTTCGAGCAGCTGCTGAAGTTTACAATGTCAAGCGGTCAATTCTTAGCAAATATGCCACTGCGTTTCGTAACAGAACAGATGAAGGAAAAGAAGAGTATAGTTACACTCCCGCCTGCGACAACAGGCGAGTATTTACGATTGAACAGGAGCTTCAACTTGAAGAATACATCCTTCAAGCAGCCCGAATGCACAATGGTCTTTCCATGAAGATAGCCAGAGATCTTGCTTGGCTTATGGCGAAACGAAACGGAAGGGAACCTCATTTGTTGTGCCAGAATATATCATACCCCTGTCAAGAAGGGAAGCTACAAACAGAAAGACAGGCAGGAAACTTGGAGTAACCGATATATTGACTTCAACTACACCGGTGAAAGACTCGATCCAAGCTACAGAAAACGAAAGGAAGGCAAAAAAAGAGAAGAAGGATCTCAAGAAAAGCAAGAAAGCGGCTCCTGCCATAAAACCGGAGGTTTAGAAGAAAACTACCAAGAGATTGCTGACGTTCAGTGACAAAAGCGAGGATGAAGCAGGACCAGGGGATTTTGAGTGTGACAACAATTCTGACGACTCGTTCTGCTTTGAAGATTTCCGATTGGAGGAAGAGAGGTCTGTGACTCCCAGCATCAGTTCCGGTGACTTTGTTCTAGTTGAGTACAAGGGAAAAAGGGATCGAAATTCTACCCTAGTGAAGTGCTTCAGGCCGAGCCAGACGGCTACACTGCCAATTTTTTGAAACGAAACGTTCCAGCCTGGAGGTTTACGTTTCCGAAAAAGCACGATCAAGCGTTTTTCGATAGCTCAAAAGTAGTGATGAAATTGCCAGTTCTATTGTCTCGAGCGGAACTAAACGCATTGCCAAGATGATCAGCTTTGATGCAGACCTGACCAAATACTCTGTTGAATAATTTTTTAAATAAGTTTATTGTATTTTTACAGTTTTTTACCTCAAAATATACGAAGTTTTAATTGATTTATTATAGTGTCCCAAAGTACCCACAACCCTGACCCGTAGTACCCGCACAAGTGGTACTCTGGGACAAAATGGGACCTTCTGAAAAATAAGTCTAATTTTACTGCGAGCAATAAAACTCTGAGAAAAATCCCAGTAAAAGCCAAATGACTTTGCCGCAGATTGATGTTTGATACAAGAAAATCGTACTGTAAATGTAGGAGATATTGAGCTTCTAGTTGAACTTGTCCCAGGGTCCCCGACTCTCCCCTAAGTTGTTAATATAAAATAAACGTCAATACAAACATTTACTTCACTAAATTGATTCACTTGATGCTTGACAAATTATATACGTTGATATATAATTCCACATTCGCTATTATGGAGGGGTGCCGATGGATATTTGCGTAGTACTGAACTAGCGCTTGTCAAGGCAAGACATCACTTTTACTTCGTGATAGTTCTCAACTGTGAAATCCAGTTTTATATCAATTATTGCACTGTTGATTCCGGGGCCCCTCATATTTGGATTTTATGAAGAAAGGGGCCCACGCTCGTAAGTTTCTTTGAAATGTCATTTTGATGAGCTGAGGAAAGAAGCGAGCGTACTATATATTTAGCGATATATTAATTACCGATACAATATAATTAGCGATGTCTCTCACGAAAAAGTATTTCGATGAGCGTATGGACAACTTAAAGCAACTGGTAGAAAATCTTCGTACGGAGAATGCAGCGTTGAAACAAGAGAACACTGGTTTGAAATCTGCTCTTGTGGCAATTAAAAACCAGGTTTTAAGAACTGAATTGTATGTTAAAAGCAAGAATCTTCTTATCTATGAAATTCCTAACAAGGAAAATGAAGATATTGAAGAAACCGTTGATGATTTTTTGTCAGAAATGTCGGTACGGAACTACCGGGATATTAAGTTCACGGCCTTCTATAGACTTAGAAGCAAGGCTAAAAGTCCCAGGAACAAAACTCGCGTCCGGCATCAGACCCTATTCTTGTATCTGTTCTAAATCTTCGACATAAGGACAATATTATGGCTTGTGTTGGTAATCTAAGAAATACGGGGAAAAGCGTCAATATTGACCTTCCATTTGAGCTGGCTAAACGTCGGAAAGAACTTTTGAGTATGGCTTATAATTTAAGGAATTGTAAAGTTGCCTCCGATAAAAATTCTCATACCAAAGTGGTTCAGAAGAGGACTAGGTTATGGCTAGAATTTATAAGGACTTCTAGTTCTAACTGGATCAAGGTTGATGACGCATGCTACGACCCGCTTACCCTAGTTTTCCCCTCGGCCAATTCTGATTTCGATTCTGACGCATGATTATTAGTGAGTGATCGCTTTCACTTAATATGTTATATCTTCAAAAAATGTGCTGTTCGTTAATGTTATTTGTCTTTTTGTATTTTTCCCTTTTATTTGTCTTTCTTTACCCTCAGTATTTACACCTTCCTGTGGTATTTTACTTGTTATTTTTTTTGTTTTGTTTCAGAGCAAAATAATCAAGTTCGTGTCATAGCCTTTTTAATTCGGATTAGGAGATTGACGTCACTGGTGTTCACGCGACTACTGCATGGCTCTCTGTCACCTGCATCGGTAAGTAATTATGGTTGAGACTGATTCTCTGTTGGGGATTAATACTAACAAAACACTAGGGAAATTAAATGATTATGAATGTGGGAGAGTTAATTTTAATGAAATTATAAATAATCTGGTTTGTAAAGCCCCCAGTATGAATTTATATGAAAATTCTGAGAATATTATTGATAGTGTGTTTGTGGAGGAGCTGAGATTACGGGACTCCGGAGCTCGGTGGGATGATGCATTTCCGGTTGTGCATCTAAACGTTCAGGGCCTAAATTCCCCGTTTGATGCTATTCAATTATTATGTAGGAATTCGTGCCCTGCAATTATCGGTCTCTGTGAAACATTTTTGAGCGAGAAAAATCAGGTACTTTTGGATATTCCGGGTTATATGTCGACATTTCTTAACCGCAAGACGGCCCAAAAAGGTGGACTCGGATTTTACATCCGAAATAATTTTCAGGCTGTACTAGGACATGATTTATGTACAAATAATGAAAAGGTACTTGATTCACTTTCTACAGAAGTCCCAATCAACGCTAAGGAAAGGGTAACAATAGGCGAAGTATATGGTTCTCCAAGTAGTCTATCACTCAATTTATGAAAACATTAGAAGATGTTCTTGGAAAAGTTTTTGCTGAAAAATCTGAAGTTGTATTGATGGGCAACTTTAACCTTGACCTTGCAGAACCGTCATCTAGACAGGCTTCTGATCTTTCGTCTTTACTAATTTCGTATGGATTAGCTCCTTGTATAAACATACCGACAAGGATTTCTAACCAGACAGCAACATTAATTGACAATATTTTTTCATCACTACACTTCATTAAGAACCAAGTAATGCTTTCTGATACTTCCGACCATTTGCCAGTTGCGGCCTTGTTTCCAATCCTCCAAAATCCACAAAGATTAGTCCCCCAGGATAAACTGAGATTCTGTTGCTCACCAGTGGAGCTGGATAGACCGAAAGAAGATCTGGGTACATCTTCATGGGACCTATTCTTTACCAGAAAATATAAATTTGGGCAATTATAAAGATATATTTGGCCAGTTTTATGACACTGTTAAGGAAAAACTCACGTCTTATTGTCTAAAAGCTTCTTTAAGGAATCCTCGATCAAAAATATCAACACCCATAGCTCCCTGGCTAACATCGGGGTCCTCAAGTCAATAAATAGGAAGCAGAACCTTTGGAAAGTGCATAAAAAAAGAACAAGTGATGCTAAATTAGAAGCATTTAAGTTGTACAGCAATATGCTGAAATCAGTTATTCGGAGAGCTAAAACAGTATATTTTACAAAGAGATTTGATGATTGCGGTAAAAATGTAAAGAAGACGTGGGACGTCATTAAGGAATTTAGTAAGCAATCCAAAAAACTAGAAGGTCTCCTTAAGTCTCTTATGGTAGACGATCAACTTATCACAGGAAAAGGGCAAGTACGACATCATATGAACAAATTCTTTGCGGAGATAGGGAAATCAACTGCTAATAGCGTTTCCCACTGCTTGGTGTCACAAACTTGGAAGCAGTTCCTAGGAACCCCGTGCTTGAAATCAATGGTTCTTGAGGACGTTACGGTGCAGGAAATTACAAATATTGTTTTCTCTTTAAAGAATTCTTCAACAGGTTTTGACAAAATTTCTGCTAAAGTAATCAAACATATTCTTCCATCGATTATCACCCCAATTTACCATTTGACTAAAAAGACATTTCAAACAGGATTATATCCCAAAAGTCTTAAATTCTCGCCTCTGATAGCTCTTTTTAAAGGAGGTGATTGAGAGGATCCTAGAAACTAAAGTCTGGTTTCTCTTTTGTCACTGGTCTGTAATGTATTTGAAAAGCCAATGCTAAAACATCTGGTGATATTTCTTGAAGGAATTTTTTTTTCCATCAACATCAGTTTGGGTTTCACGCAAAGTATTCTACAGAACATGCTTGTAATAAACTTCTCCAGTTTATACGACAATCTTTAGATTCTAATCTTATTCCTGCAGCCATTTTTCTTCATGTAAATAAAGCTTTAGAGAGTCTTACACAAAAGATCTTCATTGGTAGGCTTTCTCATCACGGTGTGGGTGGGGAAGTATTGTCATGGTTCTATTCAAACCTTACTGACAGATCTATTGCCATGGAAGATACAGACAGGGAAGTTCCAATTGAATACAGAGTACGCCAAGGTTCTATTCTTGGGCCAACCCTCTGCGTGATATATGTCAACGACCTCTACCGACTTCTTAACACCCCAATTCCCAATGTTTTCTGTGGATTGTGTCACAAATGTTACTCTCAGACTATTTCGGTGTCCACATCTGATAGTCAAGAAGAACTGGTAGCATTTGCAGATGACACTACTCTAGGTGCTGCAGCTCCGGATCGGTCATCCCTTATTCTAAAGCTTCAAGCAATGACTGAGAAGACACTCAATTGGTTTGACATAAATCAACTAGCTTTAAATGTAAAAAAGTCGTACCTTCCTATTTTTTCCCGTACAGGTGCGAGCTGTCCCACAATTACTGAGCTTCCTACACCAAGAGGCTCCATAAGTCACCCCCCGGATCGATATGTGCGATTCCTGGGAGTTCTTTTGGATGAAAATTTATCGTTTATGTGGCAAGTTCAAGTAATAAGAGTGAAAATTTCCCGTGGACTTGGAATCATCCGTAAATTTTCTTTTCCTATGCTCCGTCTTTTACTTTTCTGTCTCATATCTCCTTCTATATGTTACTGTTTGTCTTTGTGGATTGTCTACATTTCCTTCTATACTTGCTCCAGTTTATGTTCTTCATGAGAAAGCTGCAAGTCTTCTCCAGCCGACTACACACACTACTGTTGATCTCCTTAACATTAAATATATTTATGTTATATCTCTATCTTCGTTGGCATATCAATTCTTCCACGGAGATCTCCCATTTTGTTTTTCTGGACTACTTAAGCTAGTAGGGGAAGTAAATTTGTACGCAGTTCGAAACTCGGAGGATGTGATGATTCCGGCTACTCCCTCGGTTCGTTCAAACTTTGGTCTGGTCTTGACTGTGGGACGTGCTTGAAGCCTGGTTCCTGCTGAGATTCGTCAGTCACGAACACTTGGCTCATTTAAGAGACATATGAAAAGTTTCTTATTAAAGGTAAATATTAAATAATTTATAGTTGTTTTATGGTGTTTTTTTTTGTTTTTTTGTTTTTTTTAGGGGGGGGGGGGGTTTTTGTTTTGTTGGCGTTGGGTCCTCGACGATGTAGAGAATTTTAATTTTTTTTTATTTATTGTCAGGTGATAGGAGGGTCGCTGTTTCGTGTGGACTATTGGTGAGTTGCATTCTTTTCCTTATAGATTTATAAATTAGATATTGTTTAGTATTGTTTATGCCAAGTTTTAATATTAGTAATTTGTTCTGTGTCGTTTCCCAAATAACGGGCCATTGAGCTCTTTGGGATATTGTTTTTGTTATTGTTATTTATGGAAATAAATGGAACTTGAACTTGAAGGTGCAGGTATGCCTGAAGCATGGAGGAGTATATTTTTATGTCCTGCTTTTCTAACTCTCTGAGAACCTTCATTAAATATACAAGGGCTTTTCTTGGGGGCGGGGGGTATTTCTAATCTCCTCCTATTCACGGGATATTTTTGAATTGAGCATGTAATATGGGTGCTATGGGGGGTGAAAGGTCCCCTGTTACTGCTGAAAAAATTTCTGTGTGGAATAAGGGATTACATTCATATGCTCACGGCAAAAAAAGTAGAGAAGAGAAGGGGAATTATGGGTGCAACTGAGAAATTTTTCAAAAGGGATAGGTGCCACCAGGAGCTTCGTTTCAGTGGAGTTCAAGTGGAAATATACATTTACTATATACATTTCTTTTATATCTTCTTCTTACCCAGTGAGAATTGACACCCTAGGCCCCCTCCCGGCTTCCATGGGACAACCTTTTAAAAAAAGGTTTAATAGAAGTCCTCATTTCGAAAACTACAGAAATGTTAGCCTTATGTCTTATTTCTAATATTAAAGACTCACTCTCCCCGCTCCCCTTCTTGCCTTTCAGGGATAATTTTCGTTATCGAAGTGTTTCGTAATAAACAATCTGCGTGAAAGACAAGCATTGTCGAACGAAACTGATACTCTAAAAATAAAAGCAAACTTTGATTAAAATATATAAAAGGGAACGTTGTAGCGCTGCTTATAGTAAAGGCCATAAGATTTCAATTTTTTATTATTTATTTATTATTATTTATGTTTTTCCCAGTGGCACTTCTCATGGAAGAGGTGGTCGTATAAACTTCGAAAGAGGTTCATTTGATTGGATATCGGAAGTTCGAGCGCCCTTTTTAAAAAGTCAAAAGGGATCAGAGGGCAATTATCCCTCCACTCCTGTTTTTTCCCAAATACTTACGATGAAATTTTTTAGATAGCCATGTTGTTAAAAATATTTCAAACATCAGATAGCAAGTACTCCGGGTTCAACAGAACCCAGGGGTAAGTGTTGTAAGTTATGCCCTGGGGGGCACATAAGGTTTTTGTTTAAAGGATGGTCGTATAAACTTCAGAGGGGGTTCATTTGATTGGAAATCGGTAGTTCTAGCCCGCTTTATAAGAGTTAAAAATGTTCAGTTGGCAAATAGCCTCCCCCCAAGCCCTTTTTTCCCCGAATGCTTCCGATCAAAATTTGAGATAACTATTGTGTTAAAAATACTTTAAAGAAGATCCGATAAAAAAAAACTCCTGGGTCGATAAAACCCCCGGAGCCCGGGAGCAAGTATTGTAAGTTATGCCCCGGGCAAAATAAGTTTTTTACGGAAGGGTGGTCACACAAACTTTAGAGGGGCTCATTAGATTCGAAATTGAAAGATCTAGTTCCCATTTCGAGAGTCAAAAGTTATCAGAAGGAGTCTAGACCCCTCCCCACCACCTTTTTTTACCCAAATGCATCCAATTAAAATGTTAAGATAGCCTTCTTGTTCAAAATGTTCCAAAGATCAGATAATGAAAACTTCGAGGTCAACACAACCCCTCAAAGCCCTTGGAAAAGGTTGTATGAAACAAAGAAGAGAAAATATAATAAATGAAAAAAAAATCAAAAGCAGAGAAAAACGAGGGTAGTATCAGCCGAATGTATTTGCGAAAGGGTTGTAAATTATGCTCCGTGGCACATAAGGTTTTTGTGGAAGAGGTGGTTGGATAGACTGCGGAGGGGCTCAAATATTTAGAAAATAAAGTTCTAATTCTCTTTTTAAGAGTCAAAAGTGATTGGACAGTAATTAACCTCTCTTCTCATGCCCTCTTTTCCCCAAATTCATCCGATCGAATTTTTAAGATATTCATTTTGTTCCAAGTAGAGCAAAGGTCACATTCCCCTACCCAGCTCCCCAGAACCTGGGGGCAAGTGTTCTAAGGTATGATCCTTGGGCATATAAGGTTCTAATGGAAGAGGTAGTCGTACAAGCATCGGAGGGGGCTTGGATTGTAAAGTGTAAATTCTAGTTCTCTTTTTGAGAGTAAAAAGGGACCGGGGGACAACTAAACCCCCGCACCAATGCCCTCTTTCCCCCAAATGTATCTGATTTAAATTTTTAGACAGCCATCCGGGTTGCAGCGGTGGCTAGCAACAAGTAAGAGGCGATAAAGTCCCATAGTTAAAAATAAAATAGCCCATAACTCCTAAAACTAGAGTCAAATCAAAAAAAAAGCACATTACTAGAATCGCCTTGCCCGAAACTCCTGTATAGGAAATGGAAAATACATTGGCTTGAAAACAAGATAAGTGGCTTGACCTACGATATTCTGCATCGACGGCATATTCTTTTCCGTTTTTTTTTCTCTGTGCAGCTAGCGGGGCACTGGAAAATCATAGAGAGTTATATCATCTCTCAATTCAAAGTTGTAATTGTCTCCTGGAACTGAAATTTTTCTGGCTTAATTTCCTAAAATGTGTATCTCTTTAACGTTGTGCTAAATTTCCATAGAAAAAAAAAGTTAAAGATAAATTTTATTTTATTTTAGTTTCCAGTTCAAAATCGCTAAAGTTATTATGTAAACTGCAAAGATATTTATGGTGTCTGAACAATAATTTAAATTTTTTAATTTCAACTAGAAAATAAAACACATATGTTTTTTTCTCCAGGGGTGATCATATAGACCCAGTGGGCCTAGAACGTCGGGAGAAGGCTCCTTCTAATGGAAATGAGAAGTTCTAGTGCCCATTTTATGTGACAAAAATTATAGGGCAAGTAGAACCCGTCCCACGCCAGTTTTTCCCAAAATCGTACGATCGAAATTTTGAAATAGGTATTTTGTTCAGCATAGGCGAAAGGCCCAATAACTACGTCTTTGGAGATATTCTTTCATAGTAAATTCTGGTCATTTTGAGTTTGAGTTATTGTATATTTTTATTTCTTCTGATCTCAAGTTTAATATAGCTTTTACTTTTCTTTGAAAAACCAATTTTTTGGATGTTTTTTTAATCAATTTCTGTTCGTTTTGAGTTTTAATTGAATATTAGCTATATTTTTGGTACATTATAAGTTCATTACTGTTTTTTTTTTATTAAGTCTAATATCAGTTTCTTTGAACCTTATTATATGTCTTTTAATATCTGTTGCTTTTTCAAACTACGTATATTTAGGGTAAAAGAGGGACAATAATTTACACATTTTTTGCAATAAAATATATTTAATTGCATATATTTTGCAATACATATGTTTATATATATTTTGCAATAAAACGCAAATGACACAAAAGGCTTTAGAGTGCTTATGGCTAAGGAGAGGAGAGGGACTTTGGCCAAACACCTGTTTTTAGTATTTTTTTTGCATTAAGTGGCTTGAGCATACATTTAAATTGTATTTGTTTTACTGCTTATTCATCAATACCAGTATCTGTTATCTTTATATTTGATTTGATTATTTAATATAATATATTTCCGTTTTTGGTTTCCTTTATTCTTTGGCAGTAATTTTTGGTAATTTCAAATTTGATTTAGAATCAAATCTATAGTAGGAAAACAGTTTTTTTGTCTACTTTTTTTTTGTTTTGTTTATCTCTTCAGTTTTTTTCTAGCCAAATAATTACCTTTAACATATTATAGGACTTTATCTCTTCCCGTCCTAAGTTTTTATGTGACTCTTTAACTTTATTTGAAAAACCTCACCATTGGAGAGTTCTTAAAAATTAACACACCAAATAAAATCTTTTTTCTTGAAATATTGTTCTGCAAAAGCAAATTTTTTATGTAAATTTCTTATGAGTAGGGCTTATAGGCGTCGTAGCGTGGTAGTAAATTTTTTATGTAAATTTTTTATGAGTAGGGCTTATAGGCGTGGTAGCTATTCTCATATCAATAATAACCCTTGTTATGGCACTAGAACAGAATATAAATGAAAAATAGGTTTATTTGAAATTAAAGTAAAAAGCAACATTAATAATATTAAAAATTTCAATTTATGAGGGGAGCTAAAACCTCCTCGACTCTCCCCACTCTTTACGCTAAAATTTTCCTGTTTATCCCCAACGCTATAAGAACAGCTGCTCACGCGCAAATGACATCATAATTACTTTTAGTATGGACCATAAGGAGTGGGGGTTGAGGAGGGTATATTCTCCTCATATACAAAATAATTTCTTTCCATTTCAGGTTTAAATGTTTTTTTTTTTTTTTTTTAAGGAACTTCCCTCTTTAATTTAATTTTTTATAAAGCTGGTTATCAAGTACTTTTTGCCTTTTATTGGTCGTTTGATAGGTTTATTTCGGTTGTTTGGGATTGCAAGGAGAGGAGATGCAAAACAAGCATTTAGACTTGGAAGGAAAATATGTTTATTATGTTTAATATGTTTAATACGTTTTAGTTTATTTTGTAACCAACTCCCTGATTCCCTTTACTTCGGAGAAGTATGTATGGGGGGGGGAGGGATTTATCTTATTTTATGGGCCCATATATAAATAAAGTAATAAAAAATATATTTACCTTGATCAATAATACCATGAAAAAAGTGTGATAGTTCTTTACATACTTCATCCAATTTTTTGTCAGCTTTGTCATGTACATCTAAAATTATATTAACAATGTATTACAAATTGATAAAGGTTAAGTTTCGAGGTTACGTTGGTTGCTGACAAAAGTTGGCAACAATGTTTTATAGTTGTATTAAAATCTATTTCCCAACCACCGAAAATTTGTAAATTCACAGAACTTGTCTTTCCGCATTTGTATGTAGTATTTCAAATGTGCTTCAGCATATAATTCCTATGTGTAGAATATTTGGTAAGTAGGAAAATCACAAAACAAGCAGTATCCTAAAAAAGCCTGACCATGTTTTTGTGACTGTCCAAGCAAAGAGTAACGGATTAAGGATTTGAAAACTATCTTAAACATTAAACGATGCAAAAATATAGTTCTTATTAAAGGTTTTCCTGTTTTGGAATCGCTATAGCACAAACTACAAGGATCCCAACTCAATAAAGAGTATTTAGTGCATAATATAAAAAAAAAAGTTTTATCCTCAAAATGCCTCTTGCAAGCAAACATTACCGAACTTTCATTTATAGTTTGAAAAAAATACAATAAAGAAAAAATACTGCCAAAACAATACTCACATATCGAAAAAAAAAATTAATATAGATGGCTCAGAGATATTAAAGTCAGTACAATAAAAATACAAAACACATTAAAAAAAAGTTATTAAAAGAATCCCTATAGGTCAACAAAGAGTACTTTAATGCTATATTACGGAGCTAAAAGGGGACAAAATAATATGTAATACAGTGACATTATGTAAACATTTTCCCCATTTAGATGGAGGTTTTTAAACCTCCACTTTTTAGATACTTGGTTACGGATAGCAAGAGTCTCTCCTCAGTTTCAAGCTGTTTTGACAAACTTTGTGCATATAGTATCATTTGATTTACTTCAACACCCCCTCAACATTCTATTAAATTTTCAACTTAATAATCTTAGCCATTCCTCAGGTATAGCATATAACCCCGTTTGACAACCTGGATGCACTCGAAATATTTTAACTTGGTTCAATAGTAGTAGTAGTAGTAGTATCAGTAGTAGTAGTAGTAGTAGTAGTAGTAGTAGTAGTAGTAGTAATAGTAGTAGTAGTAGTAGTAGTAGTAGTAGTTGCAGTAGTAGTAGTAGTAGTAGTAGTAGTAGTAGTAGTAGTAGTGGTAGTAGTAGTAGCAATAGTAGTAGTAGTAGTAGTAGTAATAGTAGTAGCAGTAGTTGTAGTAGTAGCAGTAGTGGTAGTAGTATTGGAAGCAGTAATAGTAGCAGCAGTAGTAGTAGTAGTGGCAGTAGAAGTAACAGTAGCATAACAGTAGCAGTCTAAGTCGCCGTCAGAATTGTAGTGGTAGCAGTGGCAAGTAGTCACAGTCACTAGTATACACAGTCGAAAGTAGTCACAATGGTAAATAGTCCCAGCCATAATTAGTCGAAGTTCCAAGTAGTCACAAGTCCTCACTGTCGTAAGTCGTCAAAACTGCAAACAATCGTAGTCGCCACCATAAGTAGTCGCAGATGCAAGTAGTCGCAGTCACAATCATACAAAGTAGCAGTCGCAAATATTCATAGTCACAGTCATAATTAGTCGTAGTTGCAAGTCGCTGCAGTCCCAGTTGCAGTTGCAGTAGTAGTAGTAGCAGCTCTTAAACTTTCACCGTAGCCTAATATCCTTAGACTTTTTGGATACATCCAATATCAAACATTTCCACCTTTCACGATGATAAATCTTATACATAAACAATAATCTAATTGTGCAGTTTACAAGTCTGGTTTAGGAATTATGGGGCAATGTCATCCCCAGAGGCATATTTTTTGGACCTTTTGGCCATTTAGAGCAAAATAGCTATCGAAAAAACTTGATCAGTGTTGAGGGGATTAAAATCGGTAAGGAGGACCGGTTGTCCTCCAATTATTTTTCAACATTCCGTTCAAAATTTCCTGGAAATTTCAACTTAATACCCTCAGCCGCACTTGAAATATAGCTGATACGCCCTTTTGACAACCAGAATGAACATAGTGTGATTTGATTTTGTTCAATTTGGCCTCAAAATTTCCTCATAGCTTTGCCCTTAGAGTTTTGAAGATTCAGAATCAAACATGCCCTTTTTTCCCAATAGCGAACCCAATACGTAAACAAAGGACAACTTGCATAAGTTACATTCCTTACCCCAAGGGCCATGGAAGGTCAGATCATTCCTGGGGGTACAGGCCTCTTGATTCTTCACTACAGGCAACGCTAGAGCCTAGCCTGTGATTTAATGCTATTACTTTTATCAAACCCATTCTTAAAAGTATTGCTGAAGAATTCTATAACTGCTTACGTAGGAGGATCTTTCTATGGAAGAAGTTTTCAGGGGAAAAGAGACATTACTATGAAGGGGGCGCCGGATTTCCCAGCATTATTTAAAAAAGCATCATTCGAGTTGCATTTCAGTCTCTGACCTTTTAAGACCTATTTGTTCTTTCAAAAGGATAAAATCCCAGTTTTGAACAAGTGTTGAAAAAGGATTATATTCGGAATCAATTAGAATCCGTAGCTAATTCAGTGACTGTTATTTCCTAACATTTTGCTGTAGGTTAAAGTGACCTAGATTCAGGATATTCATTTAGACTTTGGATAATTTCTACATTCAACACCCAATTGTGAATGGTGGCTGGTGTTTAACCCCACAGCCTGGTTTTTCAAGGTGTTAGGCAGAAAACTGGTGTTGACACTTGTTCTGCTGTGTTGCTAACTATTGATCAGAAGATGTCTTTGCCTGAAATTAGTACAACTGAGGTGGTGAACGTGTATAGACTTTGACTGAATAATGCTGCTACAACTCAGGTGGTTCCATCTGCTCCAAGGGTTGCTCTGATAATAGTGAACTTTTCGAGCAAAAGCGTGGCTTATAAAGTGTTCAAGGCCAAAGCCAAGTTGGCCTCTAGTGGTATTTTTGTTGTTGAGTCTCTGACCAAGCAGAGACGAGATGTTCTGAATGCGGCGAAAGACAAATGCGGAATGCTTGGTCTGATTGGGGTCAAATATTGGCAAAGCCTAGTGACGGAACTCCAATAAAAAAGATAAGGTCTCTCGCTGACTGTATCTAGTTGTTTTTTTTCTGTTTGTTTATTTTTGTTTTTTCTTCAGGATGATTGTATCTAATAGTTACTTTCTCGTGGATTATTTGTTTAATTTCCCTTTTCTTTTTTTTTCTTTTTTTTCTACTGAAAGAGTCGCTATTTTTCGGTTCATTTTTTCTTCTCTGTTTTTTTAATCTTTTTTGTATTATTTTTCTCAAAAATATTGTTTGTTTCTATTTATTTTTGGGTGCGCTTTTCGGTATTTTTTCTCTTTTTATTACTTCGGTTGTGTAGTTTTTTGCTGTTAGTATTTTTCTTAATTTGTAAATACCTTCTTCAGGTCATTAGTTTTCATTTTTCTGCTTTATTTTTATTTGTTCTTTTTTTCATTTTTGTTTCTCTGTCCGTGCTAATGGTTCATTCCAAAGATACCTGCTCTGCAATTAGTTATTTATGTGTTGGTAATCTTTAGATAGGTTTTTCTTTTGTAATTAATTTAACTAAAGATTTCTTTTTGGTTCACCTGGTGACTTGAATGGACTCCAAGTAAAACCTGCTTTTGTGAATATTTTAAGCCATGAGATTCGCCGTTTCGAGCTTGAAAATAATCCTTTTGATGTAATTAGTTTAGTAAATAAATATATGGGTCAGGCTAATCAAAATCCGATTAATATAAACCCTATCTGTAATAGTAAATATGTTTCGGGGGGGGGGGGGGTTATAAAAGGAAATTATTCTCTGACAGCACTTCAGCTTAACATTCAGGGTCTCTCCTCGTCAATAGATAATTTGAGACAAATTGTTTCGGATGGACAGCCTGATGTTGTGGGTTTATGTAAGACGTTTGGTTATAAAATGGAACGTATAAGTAGAGATGGGGGTGCTACTCGTGACATGACCACGTGGTCATGTCAGCATTTTTAATGCTGTCAGTACACCAAATAAGGGCATAGCCTCCCTAGGGAGAATGATTACGTAATGGGGTCAATGACCTCTTTTTCCTAGGTCGATTTATTTGATGTTTCTATGTGTAATAGCACCGTGGAGGAGCTTGCACATGCGCATTGAATTCTAACGGGAACAATGTTATTGATCTGGGACTCGAGGGGGAAGTGAATTTCCGAGAACTTGTTTGCGTAATCAAAGTGTGTCAACAACAACAACATCGACCTTGACATTCGCTGAGAGCGTGCACTTACAACAACATCGACCTTGGAACACCTGTGCAGTCGACCTCAATTCACCTATCATGAATCAATAATCCCCCTTAGAAACAACAAATTAATTTCCCCATTTCTTGACAGATCAATCAATCAATGACATCATCTGTCAGACTTTAAAAATTTTCGCCTAGAAACATTTCTCCAGGAATAGATCCAAGTCATTAATGTCTTTGCCTCGGGAACAGTTCTACTGGTCGAACTCCAAAGGATATTAATAACCAAAGGCCTTGGAAAACAATTCGCCAAAGAAACATCTTAGCGATGAATTGTTTTAGCGCGGGAATCAGGTTTCTTATTAATTTGAAATGCGTTAGCGCAGAGATGCCAATAACAAAGGAACACGCTGAATTTATGTTTAGGGATTATTTGGGCGAAACCGTTTTAGACAGGTTATGGAACTATTTCGGCGAAACAGATAGAGACATTTTAAAAGAAGATTTTTGAAGAGATTTTGGAAGAGGTTTTGAGTGTGGTCGTTATAATACACAAGTTTCATTTGAACAGTGTTGTGAGGTCCTCTAACCCAACCCCAAAGGGTTCCAATCCTCCTACCCCAACCCCGAAGGAAGCCCCCGGTCCTCAAAGGCCCCCCCAAGCTCCCAAAGGCCCTCCACCGGTCCCCAAATGTCCCCCAGGCCCCCAACTGTCCCCCCGGACCCTCAAAGGCCCGCCAAGCTCCCAAAGGGCCACCGACGCCCCCAAAGGCCCACCCAGACCCCCAAAGACCATCCCCGGGCCCCCCAAAGGCCCATCGAGCGCCACAAGGACCACCGGGGGCCCAAAGGCCCTCCACCGGCCCCCAACTGCCCCGCCGGACCCCCAAAGGCCCTCCCCAGGGTCTCAAAGGGCCACCCGGCTCCCAAAGGACCAACGGGGTCCCAAAGGCCCTCCACCGGTCCCCACCTGCCCCAAAGGCCCTCCCCTGGTCCTCACAGGTCCCCCAGGCTCCCAAAGGACCAACGGGGTCCCACAGGCCCTACCTTGCTCCACAGGCCCCCCCGGCCCCCAAAGGCCCTCCCTGGGCCCCAAAGGCCCACCCAGACCCCCAATTGCCATCCCCGGGCCCCCCCAACGGGCCAGCGAGCTCCAAAGGACCAACGGGGTCCCAAAGGCCCTCCACCGGTCCCCAAATGTCCCCAAGCTCCCAACTGGCCCCCCGGACCCCCAAAGGCCCACCCCCCCCCCCCAAAGGTTCACCAGGCTCCCAAAGGACTCATCGGTCCTCAAGTGCCCCCCCCCCCCCCAAATGCCCACCCTGAGTCCCAAAGGCCCGCCCCCAGTCCCCCACAGTCCCCCACCCCCCCCCACACCCTCCCGCCGCCCCCAATGCCTCCCCCCACCCCCCAATGCCCACTCCCGACCCCCAACCCCAACCCCTCGTCCCCCAAGGTCCCCCGCGCTACCCAAGGACCCCCCACCCGCAAGGAACCCACAGACCCTCAAAGGCTCTCCCCGAACACTCGTCTTTCGTTGATGTGTGTTGTCTGAAACCTATGATTTGGGATATGTAGTTTGCTACTTCAGGCTTTCTGAGCTAAGGTTTCCTAGTATTTCATAGGTGAATGTTGTCTAAAACCAATAGTTTGTGATGGGTAGTTTGCTATTTCAGGCATTTATGAGCTAGGTTTCTTAGACTTTCGTTGATGTGTATTGAGGGAAACTTATGATTTGGGATATGTAGTTTGTTATTTTTGACTTTTTCTGAGTTGGATTTATTAGTATTTCATAGGTGTGTGTTGTCTGAAACATATGATTTGGTATGTGTAGTTTGCTATTTTAGACTTTTCTGAGATTGATTTCTTATACTATAATAGGTATTAGTTTTAAGAAAATAATTAATATTTATGAATAGATTGATAAATATTTATGATATTTTATAAGTTTATATTTTATTTAGTATTTGAATGATGTCTGAAACCAAGAGTCTGGTATGATTAGTTTTCTATATTTGACTTTCCTAAGCTAGGTTTCTAAGGCTTTCGTTGGTGTACGTTGTCTGAAACCTATGAGTTGGGAGATGTAGTTTGCTATTTTTTACTGTTCTGATATGGATTTTTTAGACATTCGTAGGTGTGTGTTGTATGAAACCTATGATTTGGGATGTTTAAATTGCTATTTCTGACTTTTCGGAGCTGAATTTCTTAGCCTTTAATAGGTGTTTGATGTCTGAAACCTATAGTTTGGGGTGAATAGTTTTCTATTTTTGACTTTTCTGAGCTAGGTTTCTTAGACGTTCATAGGTGAGTGTTGTCTTAAAACTATGATTTGGGATATATAATTTGCTATATCCGACATTTTATACAAGGATTTCTTAGTCTTTCGCAGGTGTGTTGTGTCTGAAACCAATGATTTAGAGTGTGTGGGTTGCTATTTTTTTGACTTTCCTGAGCTGGATTTCTTAGCCATTCGTAGGTGTGTGTTGACTGAAACTTATGATTTGGTATGGTTAATTTGCTATTTTTGACTTTTCTGAGCTAGATTTCTTAGCCTATCATATGTGTGTCCTTTCAGAAAATTATGATTTGAGAGGTGTAGTTTGCTTTTTAAAATTTTCAGAGCTAGGATTCTAAGTCACTCATAGGTGTTTGTTGTCGGAAAATTCGAGTTGAGGACGAGTAGTTGACTATTTAAGACTTTTCTGAGCTAAGGTTTATTAGTATTTCGTAGTAGAATGAGGTCTGAAACTAATGATATTGGATACGTAAATTACTATTTCGGGCTTTTCTGAGTTGGATTTCTTAGTCTTTCATAGGTGTGTAGTGTCTGAAACTTCGAGTTTGGGATGAGTAGTTGGCTATTTTCGACTTTTCTGAGCTAGGTTTCTTAGCCTTTCATAGGTATGTGTTGTCAGAACATTACGATTTGGGATGTGTAGTTTGCTATTTCAGGCTTTTCTGAGCTAAGGTTTTCTAGTATTTCGTAGGTGAATGTTGTCTGAAACCAATAGTTTGGGATGTGTAGTTTGCTATTTTCGACTTTTCATAACCGGATTTCTTAGTTTCAGACACCACTCACCTATGAAAGACTAAGAAATCCAACTCAGAAAAAGTCAAAAATAACAAACTACATATCCCAAATCATAAGTTTCACTCAACACACATCAACGAAAGGCTAAGAAACCTAGCTCATAAATGCCTGAAATAGCAAACTACTCATCCCAAACTATTGTTTTCAGACAACATTTACCTATGAAATACTAGGAAACCTTAGCTCAGAAAGCCTGAAGTAGCAAACTACACTTCCCAAATCATAGGTTTCAGACAACACACATCACCAAAAGACAGATGCTGGGGGAGAGCTTTTGTGAGTATGTGGGGCCCTGGAGGGTCGGGGGTCCGTTGGGAGCTGGGGGGACGTTTGGGGCCCGGAGGTTGGGCGTTGGGGGCCGGATTGGGATGTGGGGGGTCGGGGGGGGCGTTGGGGGGGCGGGGGGGGCCTTTGGGGGCGGGGGGGACATTTGGGGACCGGTGGCGGGCCTTTGGGGCACTGGGTGGGCCTTTGGGGGTCTGGGGGGCACTTGAGGACCGATTGGTCCTTTGGGAGCCTGGTGGACCTTTGGGGGGCGGGGGAGGGCCTTTGGGGGTCCGGGGGGCCAGTTGGGAGCTTGGGGACATTTGGGGACCGGTGGAGGGCCTTTGGGACCCCGTTGGTCCTTTGGAGCTCGATGGGCCTTTGGGGGGGCCCGGGGAGAGTCATTGGGGGTCTGGGGGGGCCTTTGGGGCATAGGGAGGGCCTTTGGGTGCCTGGGGGACCTGTGGAGCAAGGTAGGGTCTTTGGGACCCCGTTGGTCCTTTGTGAGCCCGGGTGACCTGTGAGGACCAGGGGAGTGCGGTTGGGGCAGTTGGGGACCGGTGGAGGGCCTTTGGGACCCCTTTGGTCCTTTGGGAGCCCGGGGGACCTTTGTGGACCAGGGGAGGGCCTTTGGGGGTCCGGAGGGGCCGTTGGGGACCGGGGGTGGGCCTTTGGGGCCTCGTTGGTCCTTTGGGAGCTCGATGGGCCTTTGGGGGGCCCGGGGATGGTCTTTGGGGGTCTGGGTGGGCCTTTGGGGGCGTCGGTGGCCCTTTGGGAGCTTGGCGGGCCTTTGAGGGTCCGGGGGGACAGTTGGGGGCCTGGGGGTCATTTGGGGACCGGTGGAGGGTCTTTGAGAGCTTGGGGGGGGGCTTTTGAGGCCCGGGGGCTTCCTTCGGGGTGGGGGTAGGAGGATTGGAACCCTTTGGGGTTGGGTTAGAGGACCTCACAACACTGTTCAAATGAAACTTGTGTATTATAACGACCAAACTCAAAACCTCTTCCAAAATCTCTTCAAAAATCTTCTTTTAAAATGTCTCTATCTGTTTCGCCGAAATAGTTCCATAACCTGTCTAAAACGGTTTTGCCCAAATAATCCCTAAACGTAAATTCAGCGTGTTCCTTTGTTATTGGCATCTCTGCGCTAACGCATTTCAAATTAATAAGAAACCTGATTCCCGCGCTAAAACAATTCATCGCTAAGATGTTTCTTTGGAGAATTGTTTTCCATGGCCTTTGGTTATTAATATCCTTTGGAGTTCGACCAGTAGAACTGTTCCCGAGGCAAAGACATTAATGACTTGGATCTATTCCTGGAGAAATGTTTCTAGGCGAAAATTTTTAAAGTCTGACAGATGATGTCATTGATTGATTGATCTGTCAAGAAAGGGGGAAATTAATTTGTTGTTTCTAAGGGGGATTATTGATTCATGATAGGTGAATTGAGGTCGACTGCACAGGTGTTCCAAGGTCGATGTTGTTGTAAGTGCACGCTCTCGGCGAATGTCAAGGTCGATGTTGTTGTTGTTGACACACTTTGATTACGCAATCAAGTTCTCGGAAATTCACTTCCCCCTCGAGTCCCAGATCAATAACATTGTTTCCCGTTAGAATTCAATGCGCATGTGCAAGCTCCGCCACGGAGCTATTACACATAGAAACATCAAATAAATCGACCTTGGAAAAAGAGGTCATTGACCCCATTACGTAATCATTCTCCCTAGGGAGGCTATGCCCTTATTTGGTGTACTGACAGCATTAAAAATGCTGACATGACCACGTGGTCATGTCACGAGTAGCACCCCCATCTCTACTCGTGTAAAACGCTGCAAGATGCCTAAAGTAGGTCTTGCCAGTAGTAATCAACCTTATACTTTGCGTACGCCCCCGTACAAACAGGTTTTTCTGGTAGGTAATTCTATTCTACAGGTCATTACACTCTTTCAAAGAGGAACGAGTATAACTTGATTGGTGATTAGGATTTGAATAAAAGGAATAGTTTTCTTTACAATTCATATTAGTAAGAGAATTGAATTCAAAAAGAATAGTTTATTTGCAAGGATATTAGTGGAGAAAAAAAAATACACTTTTTTAAATTTATTCATAATAAAAAATACAACATTTACTGGGGTATACATATAAAAAACACTTTTTTTGTTTATTTATAGAGAAAAAAAATACAACATTAAATTAGAGAGAGAGCACTTGAAAAAAAAAATCTGCTCTAAGTCCAAAAAAAGATAACTTTGATATTGTGACGGAGCGCCCCCCGCGCTGGCGGCGGCCGGCCCCCCCCCGGGCTGCGAGCCCCCCCCCCCCCCCCTTCGCGAGGTCCCCCCCAAAGGTTTTTTTTAGGAAATAATTTACAGGACTTTATTTAAACCGAGACTTTCCCTGTGGGCAATACATTCAGTCCGGTCTGAAGTTAAATAGTGACCAAGGGGGAGGGTAGTCACACCATCTTGAAAAACATAGATTTTGCTGGAAATGGCACTCAAGGCAATTTCCTCTATATTTACAGCATAGTTCCTGCAGTAATTCGTTTA
>NC_142797.1:69670694-69694538 GCF_049724085.1 Artemia sp. Qi Xiang Cuo | reverse complement strand
GTATTGCTCCTTTCCTTTTATCTTTGCCTTCTCATCCAAACAGAAATTAAAAGTTCTAGTGCCGTTTTTAAGTGATCAAAAAATGGAGGGTGACTAGGCCCCTCCCACGCTCATTTTTTACCCAAAGTCACCTGATCAAAATTTTGAGGTAACCATTTTGTTCAACATGGTCAAAAAATACAATATGTCTATGAGGATGACTTAATCCCCCACAGTCGCCGGGGGAAGGTCTGCAAGTTATGAACGTAGCCCCATGTTTACACATAGCATTGGTTATTGGGAAGTACACAGAAGTTTTCAGGGGGAATTTTTTCTGGTAGCTGGGGAGGGGTCAGAGGTTACTTGGGAGTATCTTTCTATGGAGGAAGTTTTCAGGAAGGAAGGGACATTGCTATGAAGGGGGCACTGGATTTCCCAGCATTATTTAAAGAGAACGATCAGAAATTAGTTTTAAAAAATGTTTCGACTGAAAGTAAGGAGGAACATCAAAACTTGAAACGAACAGAAATTATTACGCATATGATAGGGTTCGCCCCCTAGCCATTACCTCGCTCTTTATGCTAAAGTTTTTCTGTACTTTCATCACTTCTATTTATTCTAATTAACGGCCTATGTGATTAAGAGGTCATTCTTAAAGAATTGGAACAAAATTTGAACTTTAGCGTAAAGAGTTTTTGATGTTTTGATGTTTTGAATCTTGATGTTTTGAATCTTGATGATCAAATTGATGTTTTGAATCTTGCTTACGTGGACCATGTTCTCCTTGGCAGTCGTTCTAGGGCTGGGCTCCCACATTTTGTCAGCTGGAACTCAGACCAGTTCAGACAAATTAAGCTTATGTTGAACGTTTATAAGTGCGAATAAACTTCATTTAATTCGAGTGCGAGTCTCCCTCTTAAATGTGGTTTTTTCTCTATTCCCTGTGTCTCTTCTTTTTGGTGGCTTTGTCTTCACATTACTAATAATTTCAAAACACTTCGGGCTCTGACAGTTTCTAATGGAAAAAAAATCAGATAGGATATTCAAAATTTGTTGCAAATAGAGGGAGGTACGATAGAAAAGCACTTGGGAAATTATATTCTTCATTATTCGATCCTTCTATTCTTTTTTTATCTGGTTTTCTTCCAATTCTGAAGCCTGAAGATCTGAATTCTATCCGGACTTATTATTTTAAATTTTCTCGGTACCTTTTGTTTCTCCCTCCATGGCTTCAGAACCGGCATCTAATATCGTGATTCGGCCTCACCGATTTACGAAAAAAAGTGACTGTGCTTGCGGGAAAACTTTCGGTATCTGCAGTTCTTATGGCGCACCATAATTTACGTCGTTTTATGTAAATAATTGTTCAGTGTGCGAGTTTACTTTTTTTTGTTCTTGATACACTCCGCTTCTTTTTTATAGTGGGTAATAAATACATCATAATTATTATTAATATAGTAAGCCATTTCAATGCATATATGGACCTTTTTCGAATTAGAGACAAAAAGGCATAGCAGAATTGCAAGCGTATATGCACAGAAGCACAATAGCACATTCAGGAAAATGACAAATTAGGATGATCACGGACTCTTTTCGTGAAGTTTTCTGTAGTTACATACGGGTTATGCTTCAGCGCAAAATTATTGAAAAGAAATTCAGCCATATTTTGCTACAAAATCTATAGAGATCCCAAAATTTATTTGGATAGAAATAGAAAATGATAAAATATATTAAAATGCTTGACGAATATACAGCAAGGCAGGAAAATAGGTTTTGTGTATGAAAACGAATATGTCTGTGTGAATATGTTTCTCAGTGCTTAAAAGAAACACCATTTTGGACAAGATGCGAGAGATCAGAACAAAAAGAAAAATATGACAGGAACAGCCAAAATAAGACTAATTATTGTTTAGGAGACTTGGTCTATGTACACAAAAACAACCTGGAAGAGACAAAAAGTTAAAACCAAAATGAGACAGACCTTAGAGAATTGTAAAAATTCTACAAAATAACTTAACCTATGTTCTAAAGCATCAGTATAACGAATAGGAAGAAATAGTACACTATAATAGAACGGAAAAAGGATTTTTCTAAAAACCATGTTAATCAAAGCCCATTTTTCCAGATGAATAAATAGATGAAACAATTGCACCACCATATATCAGAACGCCACAAGAATTATGTGACCTTTTTAACGACCACCACAGTTTGCATACGTGGAAGGAATATTTAGCCCAGTTTTGGCTACAAACTTTCCTCAACAAACACGAAAAAAGGGGTGATGTTCAATGCCCATTGGATACTGCCGATGAAAGCGACAGAGAAGATTTTCAAAACAACCTACTGTTTTAAGAGATACAAAACCAGAGGTTAAGTCCGAAGAAGAAGAAAAATTGGATGAAAGCCAAAAATTGTCTGAATTTCATACGCTAGACTCACCTACAGTCTTAACACAAAAATAGCTTTTGGAGCAAACACCATCTACAAGATGTGAGCTAAAAGAATGTGAAACCGATAATATTTCTACAGAAACAGATATAACTTAACTTGGGCCCTCGTTAATAAAAACCTCTTTAAGATAAAAACTATGGAGAAAAGTTAAGAAGCTAGAAGCATAGCAGCAAATTCTTTCTTCAGCAGCAAAAGTTGATAAGTCACTAATGTAAAAACCAAACTTCAAGAGGAACAGAGGCTAAACACAAATAACGAAGCAACAAAACTACGTTCAAAATAAGAACCATGCAAGCCACACTATAGAGACCACGGGAAGACTTGCCCAATATTACAAAGATGAAAAATTAAAAAATTGGAATTCAAACTTCAGATCGAGAAACTGAAAATGGAGAACTAGCGTTGCGCCCAGTTGCTTAGTATTTAATTAAAGTAATAATAACTTTGGGAAAAGAAAATAGTTAAAAGATACAGTTCTTATAACTTACTTTTAAATGTACTTAAAATAATCTTATACATAACTTTACTCAAATCATAGTAATTGGAACTTAATAGACGTCAAGAGTTTTCTAGTGTAATTAATGTTCAGCTTTCTAACTTAATATGGGTTAAGGTTAGCTTAATAAATATTATATATTCAGAATCAGAATAAAAGACAACTCTTTTGATATGTATATAATGAAAAATGAAAAAAAATTTTGGAGGGTCTTTAAAAAAAGAAATTTTTTTTGACTGGGATTTAAAAATTCTGATAGGAAAATGACAGCCGGGGTTTACATTGAGTGCCGACTATGTGTACAAACATGACTGTAATCTTATTATAATTATTTATAGTCTAATAAAATAATTTGTTTATTAGTTACAAAATGTTCAAAAGGAAAAAAATAAAAATAATAATTAAGCGCTATAAAGATTAAAACAAAACTCAGAACAAGCTTAGAAAACAAAAAAGGTGCTAGGTAAAAGAAACGAAAAGCAAGATAAAAATAAATTATAACCTAAAAACTTAGCAGCAGATGAAAGCCAATGACAAAATCCATAAAAAAAAAGCCAAAACTAAACCCAATCGTGACAAGCAAACCACAGTAGTTCAAGGTTATATTTTTAACTCTAGCGATGAATTGGATCTGAAGCAAACAAACAGGCACAATATATCCCTAGTTTAAACAACTGGTTGTCACCTGTTCCAACTCAAACACCCAAATCCATACCTGTTGACACCTTAACACAAACTAAACCTATCCACTTTTTCTTTGAAAATAAATATAAATATAAATAAATAAATATAACGTTACACAACGAAAAAACATTCAGTAATGAACAGAAATTCATTCATATAATTTTCCCAGATTCAAGTCTATGAATAAACTACAGGTAGTGAACACCGCATTCAAAGTTATTTAGCCTTTCCAAGGGAATTATTTTCTCTCTTTCTTTGGAAAATAAAATAGTTATTAAAACTAAAATAAATTAGCAACCAGTATATCGTAATAATTGCATTTTTGTGAACAAATGAGGGCTAGAAAATGTAGCTCAAAACTTAACTAAAAGTACTCGAGAAATCAACTGAAAACAGTGCTTTTAGAACACCAAATAAACACTTTTGGACATTGAACACAAAAAATAAAGGTTGCGGCAATAGACAACCCCTACTCCTTAAAAATAAGGAGATAACGAATATAACCATAGAATGGCAATCGTCACAAAAACTTGTAAAATGTATTGAATAAAACTGGACATATATAAATATAGACTGAGAGAAGACCTATTGTACTGAAAAACTGACATGACTTGAAAAAACCTTAGGCTTCATTAAAGTAAATAATCAAAAAAAGGAAAAAATGGGTTCAAGTTTAAAATATAGCCAGACAAAATTGAAGGAAAATAAATTGAATGGAGTCGGTTAGACTTTGATATACGGGCACATTGAGCTGACTGAACGAGATTAGTGCGAGATATTTGTACTAAATAAGTACAAAATAAATAGCATATTATGCTAGGTAGCCACCGTGACAGTGGTGTAACTCTGGCCTAGATTAAATAGAAACACTAGAGATGTGTTCCAGGGCGAGTGAGGGAAAATTATGCTCTTTTATGTAGGAGTCGTTTTCGGAAAAATGACTAGCATGACATAAAAATTAAAAACAGGCACATTAATAGCCTAAAAGACCTAAGTTGAAATTGAAACTTAAGGCAAGACCACAAAAATTGGGAATTTAAAGTGAAAATAGTCATGATCACTTGTATGTCTTACAATAAATTACTATATGCCATGAAGGCAACGTATATTTCTTGCAGAAGGGCCACTATGTTTGATAAGAGAATAGCCTAAAAGAAAACTACAAATAAACATATGGCTGTACTATAACTAATTTATTGTTGTGTGCAGGCTCATAACAGTCCTTTCAGCATTAGCAGTCAGACAAGAGAACCTGGAAATGTATATTTGGCAACCGGAAGAAATAGGTGGTAAGTATACCTTAGATGCAAGCACAAGTACGTTGATAAAGTCTTAACAGGTAAAAATGTTAATAGCTAAACTTTGGGCTTATCAAATCTAAGCTCTGAACGAAGCCTTGTCCCAAATGGATGTTAAATCCGAAAAAAAAGAGATTACAGGTGAATACGTTATTAAACTGTCTCAAGTAGCTGAAATTCGAAAAGAATTAGAAAGCTCAAAGGTTTGTATAAACAAACCAACATAGAGTAAGCTAAAAACAGCTACTCACACAAGTTTGTCTTTTTAAATAGAGCCAAAGAAAAGTTGTAAAACAAAGATTAAAAAAAGCAAAAAATAAATGTATATAGTCGTATACTGAAAATGTATATAGTGGTAACAAATGTTAATGACAAAATATATATAGTTATGAAGGTATTTTGAAAACCTTTAATAAATAAGGAATTGTTATCTTATAAAATTGTAAATGTATAAATTTGAATTCTAAGAACTGTTGCCAAGCCCTTAAATAGCGGCTAATCCCAGTTTTCTTTTATAATGTATAAATCTATTTGTTAGAGTTTTTTTGTAAATATTTGAATTGCAGTTTAAGACTTATCATATAAATGTCTTGAAGGACTTATTAAAAAGTTGTACAAAAAACAAGTATTGCAGTGACAAAAAAAAATTGTAAGGATACATAATTATTGGTTGTGTTTAAACAATTACGTTATGTAAAAACATAACTTGAGTCATTTTAAATTATCAACATAAATATATTGAATTAATTTGTTGAGTATTTTTGTTTTTTTATAACAGTTCAAGAAGTATTCTGTATTAATATTTTATAAGCATTTAACAAAGCACTAGCTGGAATTAATTCCAATGCTAGTCTATACCGTGTTTTAATTAAAAGTAATTATTCTCACGCTTAACAAAAAAAAGAATGCAGTTGTATATACAAAATTGAGCGTTTTTAACTATAAATATAACAATTTATGCTTTATTTGTATTCTAATGTGAATATTTATTTTAGATACAGCCTTAGTTTTTTTTGGAAACCAAATTTTTCGTAACAACATTTCGGATCCATTTGTCAATCATTTTTTTGACGGACTTTTGGAAGTGGCAAATTTCAAAGCCAGTTCAATTGTGTCCTGATACAAACTGCTCAGACCATGAGAAACAAAACCATAACTAGTCAACTAATATTTTGGAAACTGTATGCAGTATTAAAGAACTTTGCTACCAGTTCATAATAAAGTGAGATAAAATCATATATTAAATTAGGATCAGAAATTATCAAAGAAAGTTCTATGTAGCCCTAATGGCTTTATATTATTGAAAAAAATGTGAAAATGCTTTGTGTTAGAAAAATATGTGAAAGTTTAAAAACCAAAATTTTTATATGAAATTGATCCAAAGCATTCCTAACCACAATATATAAACGGTATATTGACCATATCATCCTGGTAAATTAAATTATGAATAGAAATCAACTTTAAACTCAATTAATCAAATGGTTTCAAATATAACTTTAAATCTAATTTAAGCAAAAACACTAATATAATGCTTAAACCACTGTGGATCATACTAAAACAGAAGATGCACATAAGAATGAGGGTGAAAAGAGAATTTTTCAGTCTTAAAGACCAAAAGAAAAAGAGAGAAAAGAGAAACAAGAATAAATTCCAAAAATTGATATCCTTAAAAGAAAGGACATGGCATATATTTGGCCATAAACATGACCTTAAAGAAACCCATTGAGAGTATATGCTCAAAATGACCCTAAGATGGCAGTTTAAGAACTCTGTACAAAATTAAACAGATTATTGCAATAAAAGTGAAATATTTAGAGTTTGGGCAACACTTCTCAAAATAGGAAGTATTGTGGTGAATCTTTCTAATTAAGTCAAATTTTGAACTTAGAAAAAATTATTAACACGCAAAAAAAAAGTTTGAAAATACCACTTTTTATTAGGATAAAGGTACACATCCTGGAATGTGTAAGATTAAAAGGAACTTGCTCAATAACCAATTTCCTAGCTAAGTACGTCAATGACCGGGATGGATGCGGTTGGTTTTTCATATATATTTTCAGATTTTTGAGACTGAAGACACACTCTTTTACTTGCAGGGCGAACCTTTGCCCGTTTATTATTTTATTAGAAAAATACCTTGGAATATTATCGGATTATTGTAAACGTCTAAGTATTCTATTGTATTATACCTTATTGTAGATTTCTCATACTTTTAGTCTCCCTGAGACCACTAGTCCCACTTGAATATATATATTATGAATAATAGTTGCCTAAGGACATAGTTGTAAGACTGTTCTACTATGCTGAACAAAATGGTGGTATTTTATTTAAGATTGGATAATACACAGGTAAGTAGATTCGGACAAAAACTTCAAAATCTTTATTAGCATGAAATAAATGTACACGACCGAAACAATCATTAAGAAATTTACATTGATTATATTTCAAGTTTCAATTGACATATCAAGACTAAACTTTCAAAGACTTTCAAATGGGGAAAATATCGAACTAAATTCATAGATGATAATGAATTTAAACATTCAATGGGAAGTAAACAACATTATCAAAACTTAAAATATGTATTTTATACCTCAAAAGATATTATAAATGGAATATTTCTAATGATATAATAAAATTTTCCAATATCAAACTTTTAAAGATTATTTTTCACAAGGAAAATTCCTATACCCTAATTGTTAAAATCTGATTAAAAATTCAAACTATAGATACCCTGAATAAAAAAAGATATTATCGTTAAAAATTTGTTTTTTTAATATCTCAACTTTGTAGGACTGATTGAGGTGAAACTTTCCAAGAATGCTGTAAAGTGGAAAAACAAAGCAAATTTACAGATTATCCTGAGCTTAGATATTCAACGGAAAGTAACGAGTAACAACAATAGTTAAAATATGCTTTTTAGTATCCAAAAAGATATGATATTGTGGACATCTCCAATGGTAAAAAAAAGATTGTGTAATATACACGTTGGCAGATTCTGCAAAAACAATTAAGATTAAGATTATCATGAATCAAAAAATGCCATGATCATTAAGAAATTTATATGGTTGATGTATCAAGTTTGAATGAATCTATCGAGAAGAAGTTTTCAAAAAATGTTGAAAATGGGTATTTTGAACTAAGCCCAACGATTATCCTGAGCATAAAATAAACCGATGGAAAATAACGATTAATATGAAAACTTAAAATATGCATTTTAACATCTATAGAAATGTCATAAACTGAACATTTCTAAAGATAATAAAAGGTTGTCTAATATGCAGGTTAGCAAATTCTCCCTAAAATAATCTTGAATATAATGAGCAAAAAAAGTTATAATTTTGGAAAATTCATATGGTTGATATGTACCGTATATAATATGATATCTTAAGAGATATCAAACTTAGTTGATGTCTTAAGTTTGAATGGACTTAATAAGATAGGATATGCGAAGATTGTTAAAAATAGGGATATAGAACTTTAGAAGTTAAAGAGCAACTTTATTACTTAAGGTTTTCATTTTGGTAAGTCAAAAGTCGCTCTGAACGGAATTCTAATTTTAAATCACCTAATGATTATTTAGAATTAAATTTTGATTTTTAAGTTACACTAAGTTACAATTTAACCCAAGTTAAAATGGTTTATGTTTAAATTAGGTCTATTTAAGTTATGTTGGCGTGCCAACTAAATTGTTCTCTGAAATATGATCTAAGCAAGAGCTAGAGATAAATCGGTAAACAAAACATCGTTCCAGCTTATCTAAGTTTCAAAGATGCAATAGTCAATGAAGGAAGAAGGAGTAATAAGATAGGCAATGCAAAGTTCTACTGACCCTTTTAATATTCGAGGCTCATTTTAGAGTAAGCTATCCAAAACTATGCCATAGTACCTACCCTACCCCAGACCGATAAAAAATTTAAGCAAATTTGGATATATCCATTTTGCAAAAAAAAACATCCATAGGGTCATTAAAT
The DNA here is from genome assembly GCF_049724085.1 of Artemia sp. Qi Xiang Cuo. Taxonomy (NCBI): domain Eukaryota; kingdom Metazoa; phylum Arthropoda; class Branchiopoda; order Anostraca; family Artemiidae; genus Artemia; species Artemia sp. Qi Xiang Cuo. The sequence goes on along the minus strand of NC_142797.1, from coordinate 69,685,659 downwards.
GTTCAGGATCATTAAATCTTCAGAGAAAAAATACCCCATACAGCCCCTAGGATAAGGGTAGTAAACTATGCAATCTGTTTATTGTTAATACAATTATTTTGTTATGAAAAAGGCTGTTTTCAGCTTATGTGTCTAATTAGCTAGAATCTTTTGGAGATATTTACATGTTGGGAGTGAAGAGATGACCTTTTAATGGGCCTGAGAATAGTTTACAAAACTTTTTCGCGCACAGTTTCAAGGAGGAAGTATTGTTAGAGGGAATTTAATTTTTTTTTCTGTTTTAAAACACTTTTTAAGGCACAGTTTAAAGAAAGAAGGACTGGAAGAGAGACATCAAATTAAGTCTTAGGAGGAGGGGTGGTCCAAACCAATGACCACGTCAAATTCTTACATAACTACATTTTTGGCACACAAAAAAATCCTAAGACACGTAAAGTATCAAAATACGCCCGATAATGCAGTGGAAGATATAAAAAGCACTCTGCAGTGTCAAATTAAGAAAAATTGCACTAATGAAGTAGATTGGGAGTGGTTTAAGGCATAACTAAAAAAATTTGAAGAGAAAATAGATACTGAGTTTTCGTCTCGGGGAAATAGCAGAGCTTAACCAAGAGATACTATGATCTAGTTATCAAAATACTAAATCTGAAATAAATCAGGAGCGGAAGCTAACAGCTTAAGGGTCAAGTTTGAATTTTAAGGTTGAGCTGGACGGACGAAGGGGACTTTAAACGGATTTTAAACTTAGAATCGACGGTTCCGACCAGAGCTTGTTAAGAGCAACAGACTTTAAAAGACAAATGTAATTAAATTGATTCTGATTCTGAAATGCTCCGATTTTTTTGTAACGCATCTGCTTTAAAATTTCAGGGCATGCTTACATCTTAAGTAAAATTTGAACCAATGAAACAGAAATCAGGAACGAATGTAGTTGATGTTCTGTTTAATGCTCTAAATTATCCTTAAAAGCATTTATTTCCACTAACAAGCACTTACAACAATAACAGTTCCATACAATTTTTGTAAATAAATAATCGTTCAGTATTCTTGTATTCAAAGTTGTTAAAAGATGAGGAGTCAGGTCGGCTTCAGAATGAATAACTGAAACCTATCATCTGTTTTCTATCTATTGGAAAATTTTTTTCCAGTGCCCAATGAGTTCAAAAATTTCTTGTAAACTGTTTAAAATCTTGATGTTTAACCAAAAATTTCAGTATGTTTCGAAGGAAGAGCAGGGACCTATTTAAAAAGACGAGCCGAAATAGAGTCATTTAATAATTCAAGCTATAAAATCAATGAAAATTACTATCAATGCAAGTTTAGTCAAAAAAGGGCTATGCATCATTTTGTTAGAGTTGCAGAGAAAATAATTAGCTTCCTTAAATACTGCCCAAAATCTCCATCTAAGATTTTATTTTCCTTGAACAAATTCTGCAAATTCTTTAGAAATTTTTAATTTATTATCTAAGATGTTGTGTAGAATTTTCTGAATAAGTATGAATTTAAGATATTCTCATATACTTGCAATTTTAAACTTCCAAGCATTTTAGTCTAAGTCTCACTGGCAGGTTAAGAAGTTTTTACTAAAATCATAATGTCTCATCTGGCTCAGACTACCTCGCTTACATATATGAATCTACAATTAATCTACAGGCTACAGAGTTTGAAATACTTCTGATTATAATATCCTCTTTTTTAACTATTGTAGCCTAGTTCCTGTATATTACATTTTTTTTTTTGCAAAACAGAAACAACTAAAATATATTCTTGATTTTAAAGCCTACGAATATTTTTATTACTTAGGATATTACTTTTTCTTGGATCTCAAAGGCTAAGACTATTATAACAATTTTAGGTTTATTTCAAATGTAACCTATTTGTAGAAAGATGTAAGTGTCCAAACTAACTGTTCTTCTTTCAGAAAAAGTATTTGGTAGTTTTTTTCGGTGTATACATCCCAATTACTTGAGTTTTACAATGGCCTACAACGAGCACAATCAAATTCTAGAATATATTTTTTTTGTATTTGTGCCTTCAAAACGCTCGAAAATTTTGCAAGAATTCTGGTTCGACTTTAGGGTAAAATAATTTTCGTTTTATTTTTATTATTAGGCTCTTACTTAGTAAATCTGCTCCAAATAGATGTTGATTTAGTGACACTATCTGAAATTAAAATGAAAGTAATTATTCATACTAACCATTATGGACTAGCATTCAATTTTCCTAATAGATTTTTTTCAATGACCGTTATTGTGCGAATTTCTTTCAGTTTTCAATGATGCACCTGGTTATGTTTCTAAGGATGATCTCAGAGGGACAGCCTTAAAGCTACAGAATATAATCACTGGAGATCCAGTCGAAGCTCAGTGCTTACCACTATATTCAATTTTACTAGCAGTTAATACAAGCGTAATAGACTTAATGGTATTAGATGTGCAAGGTGCAGAGCTTGAAATTTTGAAAACACTTCCTTTTAAGAAAATTGATATAGCTGTTCTTTTGATAAATTTTTACGGTAAATCAAACAATTTGAGAGAAAACTATACGTTCATTTCTGAATTTCAAGGATACTCTCATTATGATACATTCCGAAATGAGTTGCATCCTGGTGATGATATTTTTATTCAAAATAAATATTTTAAACAAGGTAGAGATTGGAAAAAAGTTGCAAAACTGAAACTGCCACATTATTATAAAATGTTAACAGGTAAAGACGATTCAGAAAAAAATTCAAGTGAATTTGAATATTTTGTTAATATTTTTTTACCCTTTTGGATATAGATTTAGCCGTAACTATACAGAAGCAAGGTGGGATATACATTCAATTGTAAAATAAACAAATACCAGATGCAACAAGAATATACCCTTTTATTCACTAAAACATGTCTCCATTTTATATCACTAAAACAAATTTCTGATGAAGAAAGAGTGGTATTATATCTATATTCCTTAAGATTGTGATTTATTAAGATCGTTTTTGTGGCCAGAAATTTCACCATGCCAGTTTTAAGAAAAATTCTGTAGCCAATGTTTAGGCCTGGCCCGAGCACTCAGCATGAGGCAGGCTTATCTATTTAAAGTTTTAGTTTCGCTGGTCTTCTAGCTGCAGATAATTCGACCTTCTTCTTGAAATCTTGGACTCAGGTCAAGTTTAAGAAACCAACCTAGGAAATGTACTAAAAAAGCATACAATTCTAGCAAAAAGCGCATAACAGAATCATCCATTTAATATGATTTTTTTTCTGGAACTCATTGTAATTCTCACTGTTGCTTCTCTCCTAATCGCGAATTTCATCTACGAATCGATGTATTCATTGTGATCCTGGTTTTCGAATATCTTCTAGCAGCAGGTTTTGCTTGCGCATCATTTTAATGCGTCATATGTTGCACGACGTTATTGCTTGTTCGAAAAATCGTGTATATCCAATTCCTAAGCCCAATTCCCAATTCTAATTCCAATAAAATATCTAAATTTTGCATAGTTATTGCTTTATTATTTAGTTTGAATAATGGGGTGGGAAATTATCCATTACAGTTGATTTTGAAATTTCTGTCGTGAATTTGATTCACCCTTTCTTCTTAACACGTTCCTTGTTCAATCGAAACTTTCTCAAATGTTAAAACTCCTCTTTAGCATAAGTGTTCCGTTATTCTTTAGTTTTAAGTCAAATTTGTGTTCGCAATACAACGTGATTTGTTGCTATTTCTTGTTCCATGCCTTTTTCTTTTGATGTCCTGAGAAGTTTGTCGTCTTATGCAATTTTTATTGCGTCATAGATACTAATAACGCTAAGACCACTGCATTTGAAAAAATTACATAATTTATACTTTTAAAATAAATACAAGTATGACGTCGCTCACATGAATTCTTAGGAAATATAAGGTTCATAACAAATTTTTCTCCAATTCTTGACATATATATATATTTTTTTTTCACACTAGATAATTTCTAAGAAAATTTTTATCTTTGACCGAAACCTTGCTATTTCTAGCGGAAAAATTGTTATCACTGACGAAAAAATTGTTACTTCTAAGAGACATTTGTTGTCTTTGACAGAAAACTTGGTACTATTAGAAAAAAATGTATACTATTAAGAAAAAACCCTTTACTTCTAAGAGACATTTGATAGTGTTAAGTAATTGCTTGTTATTATTAATGAAAAAAGTTGTTACTTTAAAGAGACAATTTGTTAGTGTTAAGAAAAACTTGCTACTTCTAACAGAACACTTGTTATCAAAGACGCAAAAATTGTTACTTCTAAGAGAAATTTATTATATTTTGGGGATAACTTGATGCTATTATAAAAAATTTGGTACTTTTAAGAAAAAATCTGTTACTTCCAAAAGAAATTGTAAGTGTTTTGTAAGAGGTTCTTAGTATTAAGGAAAAGGTTGATGCTTCGAAGTGAAAATTTGTTACTGTTAAGAAAAACTTGCTACTTAAGAAATAAAACTTGTTATCATAAATGAAAAAATTTTTACTTCTAAGATTAATTTGTTATCTTTGACGGATAACTTGCTAGCTCTAACAGAAAACTTGTTGTCACTGATGAAAAATTTTTACTTCTAAGAGAAATTTGTTAACATTGAAGGTAAATTTGTTGTTTCTAAAAAAAAATTATTAATATTAAGAAAAAACTTGTTACTTCCAAGTGAAGTTTGGTAGTGTTAAGTAAAAGTTTGTCAGTATTAAGGAATAATATTGTAACTACGATGAAAACATTTGTTAGTGCTAAGAAAAACTTGTTACTTATAACAGAAAACTTGTATCATAAACAAAAAATGTTACTTTTCAGAGAAATATCTTAACTTACGGTAACCTTGTAGATATTAGAAAAAATTTGTTACTATCATGAAAAAAAAATATTTCTTCCAAGAGAAATTTGATATTATGAAGTAAAAGCTTATTACTATTAAGGAAAAACGTTCTTACTTCGAAGAGAATATTTGTTATCTTTGATGAAAAAATTTCTATGACTCCAACTTCAGGGCCCAGTTCTTAAAGGTTCTCTTAACTAAATTTTTAATTTATAACTGATTTCAACTTTAGCTAAAGACATTTTCAATACACCGACTCCAACTCCAGCTCCATTCAGCAAAAATTAATAGAATTCGAACTTCAGAACCTCCTTCTAATAGGGTCCTTTAACTAGTTTTGTAATATATAAGCGATTTCAACTCTAATACCTGTCACTTTCGATACGACGACTCCAAGTCTGGCGATATTCAGTAAAAAATTACTAAAAGTCTAACTGTGGAGCCTCCTTCTAATAGGTTCCTTTAACTAGATTTGTAATTTATAACCGATTTGACTAGAGCTCCAGATATTTTCAATATTGCTACTTCAACTCCAACTCTATTCAGCAAAATATTAATAAAATTCCAACTTGAGAGCCTCCATCTAATAGGCTTCGTTAACTGCATTTGTAATTTATAAGCAATTTCATCTCTTATTCCTGGCGCTTTCAATACGCTTACTCCAAGTTCATCTACATTCAGCAAAAATTATTAGAATTGTGTCACAGAATAGTAAGAGTTTGGCATTGTGGCATGAATTGCTTAGAGTATCAAACTCTAGCAAAGAAACGGGCGACTTTTTTTTTCAAAAATATTTTGTTTAATGTGATTCTTTAGTTTATTTTCAGAGCAAAAAGGTTGAAAATGTCCAAAGGACGAGAGAATGGAGCCATTTGAGTGATGGAGGGGGTTGTGGTGATGAGGAATGTTGTCAGTGCGAAAACAGTGGCACAGCGCCCAACTAAAAACTCCAGACATTTCCAGTATAGCAACTCCAACTCTATTCAGCAAAAAATTAATAAAATCTAACTTCAGAGCCTCCTTCTAATAAGTTCCTTTAACTACATTTGTAATTTAAAAGCCTTTTCATCTCTAATTCCTGGTGTTTTTAATACGCTGACTCCAAGTTTGACTTCATTCAGCAAAATTTACTAAAAGTTAGTCGCAGAGCAGTAATAGTGTGCCAATGTGGCATGAATTGCTTAGAGTGTCAAACTCTAGCAAAGAAAGTGGCAACTTCTCTGTTTTCAAAACCATACTGTTTAATGTGAATATTTGGCTCATTTTTGGAGCGAAAAGGTTGAAAATTTCCTAGGGGTGAGGGAATGGTTCTATTTGGAATATAAACTAGTGGAGGGGATGTGATGAGGGCTGGTTCCAGTGTGAAAACAGTGTCGTAGCCCCATTCCACTCACGGGCTATAAGTAAACTTTTTAACTGTTTGGGTATCTACTTTTCTCGCAAGATGAGCCACTTGTCTTCCAACCTCTCCTGTTAGGTGTCATTGCATAAGATGAGTACCGTTATTTATGCTGCACCTACGTGTGTGTACTTATTTGGTTACAATTGGGGATTCCCCATGGACCCCTGGATCACATACGATCGTGTCATCCATATTAGAGCTGGACACGGACATCCTACGGATCTTCCAGAAAAACACCGTGCCAAAAACGGGTAGGAAACGTGCCAATACTGAAGAAATATTAGATCAACTGGAATCCTGGGTGGCCTGCCAGGGTGGGTTGGAACAATAATTTCTTGAAATAGAATCCCCCCTTTGCGCGTTTCGATATTTGAGGCGTTTGATCTCGGCCTAGAAAAAGGAAAACATAAATTGTAGGTATGAATGGAGCTAACGGGGGGATGCTTAGAGTGGGAATAGATGACTCCACCCCAAAGAACTAGTGAGTACCCACTTAAAGTATTTTGATTTAGAATAAAAAAAATGTCTTTATTAGATTGAAAGGTTAAAAAACAACCTTATTTTGGTTATTTTTTAGGGGGGCTGAGACTTTAAAACTAGGGGGAGGGAGCATGGTGCCTGAACAGACAAAGGTAGACTAGAAAAGTGAAATAGCCAATCAAACGTTGAAATGGTATAATATAACATTATCCATAGGGGAGGGGGCAGAATCTTGTAAAAATAAGGGGGAGAGAGATATGGAACCTGAAAAGACAAAGGTAGACTAGAGAAGTAAAAAGACAGGAAAACTTTTTAATATGGAAAATTTTATAAAATTAGTGAGTAAGCCCTTATTACAATAAAGTATAATTTTAAACAAGAAGTGTCTTACAGGTGTCTAGGGGGAGATGGGGCTTTGTCAGAGGGTTGACACAAAACATTAATAGCGTGCCATTGTATGTAGAAATGGTTGAAATGCCGAATTCCGCTGTTCAAGTAAAAACAGTGTTTAATTTAGATTCTTTGGCTTATTTTCTGAGTGAAAAGGCTGAAAATGTCCTAGATTATAGATGAGAGACTGATGCCACATGAATGATGGGGGGTTAAGGTGTAATGCCATGGTGATGTGAAGTGTTTGGTGAGGCATCAGGATAAGCTTGGGTTGCAAAAACTTGATTAAGCGGATTGAGGTATAATTTTATTATAAAAAAAGTGAAAAATGTCTTAGGAATGATGAAGGGAGTGTCAGGAGTGACAGTCAAGTAGTGTCATGGTGGTGGGGTGTCTATTGAGGTATCATATACTACAGCTTCAAATTTAAGGGGCAGGTGTTAAAGAATTTTTTTCATAGATGAGGGAGAAAATCTAACAATTATTAAAAGGAACGGAAGATTTTATTAAAAGTCCTTCAAAGATACCTCTTAATACACTTTAAATATACCACGAAAATCAGCTCACCCTCTCAAAATGATTGTAATGAGACTGGGGGGGAGGGAGCCGTAAATTATCAGAATTTTGTGAAAAATTCATATGTTTAAATCAAAGAAATGGATATTTTCATTAAAAGTCCCTCATCGATACCTCATGAAAAGCTTGAAATGTACCTCTAATATCCCTTCTCTCCGCCACGTAGAATTGTCTACTGGGTCCTATACCTATCTTCCATTCATGCGTGTTTTTGCATTTTTCCATTTTATTGTCTTGTCTCGAAAACATTGTATTTTCATAATTTCCCTAATTGCAAATTTGTCAAGGGAATAATAATTTCTCGAAAAAGAATTTCCCCTTTACGCTTTTTCATATTTTTTCTGAAAAAATGCCCCGAAAAATGCCTGAAATTTTTTTCTGAAAACAGGTCTTTTGTATATATTACGAAAAGCCTCTTTTCACATTTTATTTTTGTTTGTCATGTTTTTAACTGCTTTTTTTCTGTGTTTTTTAATATTGTTTGTAAATTTGATTGAAATAATAGAACTTTTATTTACAAAGCCTATGTTTTTAAGATTTATTTTTTAGTACGATTAGAGTGTTTACATAATTTAAGCGTGAATTTTCCTTTTGTCGTTATAAATACCTTGACAGCGAATGTTTTTGAAAATCAATATTCCCTCGTGTTCGTGCCAAATGCTGCAGGTGCTTGGAAAAAAAATGGAGCTTGCCAGGGATTACCTGTGATGTCAAGGGGATTGTAATATTTATTAAAATTATTTCTCTAATACAGAACATTGGAAATATATTGGTGGTTCTCTCGGCTAGAGCGCATTCCCCTTGGAAGAAAATTGACCTTTCAAGTCCTGGTGGGGTCAAGAACAAAAGAAAAAAAGAAACAACTAAAGAAAGAAAACAGAAGCGTTTATTATTTCGGTCGAAAAATAATATGACTAAAAGGGTATTATCTAACAGTGATGTATGCCAACATTGCTAAAGATGCGCTGGCCTTGCATAAAGTTTGTGCCGCCATTAATTTAAATAAAGAAAAAATGCTTTGAGTGCTTCGGGCGAAAAATGAAAATGTCAATCTAGCATTACGTGACAGTAGTGGTTGAATTTACATCACATAATATGAATGTTGTCATTACGATACAAGCGGGGATTCCCCCATGGATTCCTGTCACATGGTTACATAAAATTCTGTCAAGCATATCACACCTGACTGTTCAAAACGGGGTGTGTTGTGACTTCATTAGAGTCCAGAGGGGTGTTTCATGGGAGTTTTTCCAACTGTGTTCCCTTTAATAGAACCGCTGACCGTGTTGCACATGGGAGACAGCTTGAGGGGCGGTAGTGCCACAGACTCCCTTTCTGACCCTTTAAGATCTCACTCTAATTTCCTATTATTACTACTTGTATTTTGTCCCGAACACATTCCAATTAATCATACTGAAACATACAGGACTCTTGGCAGGGGTGGGAATCTTGCCAGGGTGTGCTGTGACGTTAGAAGACTCTCATAGAATAATACAGGGGTGTGTCGCGTGACGTAACAGGGCTCCATTTAAAATCAAATTCTATCTTTCCTATTCGTGTCTTGACGTCAAAGGGCATGTCGTGACGTAACAGGGTATGTTGCAGAAATTTTATTGGAAGAGGGACGATTTTCCAATTGAATTGCCATCTAAGGTTTTGAATAGGAAAATAATAGGGGGAAATAAAAACACCTGAACTACAGAAAAGCCGTCTAGACATGTATGGGGGAAAAAAAGATATTTTCAAGATGTTATCTAGGTCTGCCACCTGGAAAACAGGGCTCTCTTGGAAACAAAGAGGGGTGTTGTGATGATAGAGGGCATCGGTTTTAAATCTAATACTATTTTCCTCTGGATACCGTGACGTCAGAAGAATCCGGTAAAAACAGCTGACCGCGTTGCACAGGTGCGAGGGATTAAGAGCTCTACACCTAATGGGCCGCTCCAAATCCCATATTATTCTGGTTTTGGGCCTCTTGAACATTCTTCTATTGGGCTGCTTGAATCAATAGGGCCCCCACTATTTGAGTATGATAGCCTATAGGACTAAAAACAACGCTTTTGGTGTCACTTCTTAAGTTGAAAAGCTTGGAAGTATAAAATGGTATAATTGTAAAAATTATGATCCAAAACCCTTAACTGGAGGTTTGGATGAACCCCTTCTGTATGTTCCTCCTCCAAGACCCCTTAATAAGCTACACATTTAAGGTCCTACAAACACAGATATATCAAATTCAATTATTAGAGGCGTGGTTCAGTTAGTAGTATGTTGGAGTTCAAAGTAGAGCGTCTTGCGTTCAATTCCCGCTTTTTTTTCAGTCAAGGATTTTCCCCTTCTGTATGATAATTTTTCAGATCATTAACTGTTTTTGTAAATGTTATGCTTTTATTTTTAAAAAATGTACTGGGAAGGTATTTTGTCAAATTAATTAGACTTTGGTCTACCCATGCCGGCTGGCACATAAGGCGAAAGCAGTGCCTCTCCACGACGATCTCCCTTGTGCTTTTGACCAAATTTCTTCGAGCGGCGAGCTCAAAAGTGCAGCATCCTTCTCAAAGCATTTCTGTGCAAAACCCGCAAATCTGTGAAATGCTTAAATTTGTCTTTATATTTGCACATTAGGGAAAAAGAAGTTGAATTATACTGAAAGTACCGTCAAAATGTAGTAACTGCAATTTTTGTTCATATTATGGAAGAAAAATTTATTTTTTGGCATGAAGAAGAATTGATTTTTTGGCATTTTTTCTTCTTAATAGCCTCAACTGTGCACTAATACCAAAATCTATTTAACTGGACGTAACACGCAACCCTAAAACTGAGAACTATCCCAAACTATACCTTATCTTAAAAACTTAGAAAAAAACGCAAATCTGTTAAATGCATAAATTTGGCTTTATATTTTGACATTAGGGGATAAGAGTGTGAATTATAGTGAAGTTGGCCCCACCTCAATCTCTTGATCTTGAAGCTAAATTATTGAAGTTCCTTGCAAACACCTCTCATTCAACACCAACGGCAGTCTTTCTTAAAAATAAATCTGAGACAAAGGCAAAGTCTTGGGTAAAGAATGAGGGATTGAGAAGGGGTAGCCCCGGGGAAATTTGATTGATAGATATCAAATTGAATACTTTCTGTATATTGTAGATTTTAACGTTGCACCATATTTTCAGTCGAACAGTTATTTTTAATTTAATTTCCGATTGTCTTTAAATCATTCCAGGAAAATCCCCTCCCTCCTCTGTGGAAAATTTTCACTGAAAATTAATCTCCACAGAAAATTCTCTTTTCGAAAAATACCCCGGAGGAAAATCCCCCCAATAAAAATTTGCATATTGCCCTTTAACAAATACTATGGGTGAACAGTTGGTAATGATTTTATCAAACCAATAGTCCTAGATGATTAAGAGAGGGCTCTTCTGAACATAAAATAAAAGTACTTCTGCCCCTTTTAAGGTAAATATCCTCCGTTTTGATCTAATAATATTTTCCTATTTTAAACGATGCTCAATATATTTCCCAGGAATTGGTATTTTTAGTGATAAATTCCGTATTTATACTCTTAAGCGTCGCCAAAATATGTATAAAGCGTTTTGTCCAAAAATATCATTGGTAATTAAATAAAAAATAAACTGTCCCATCCGCTTTATTTTCTAAAAAGCCCCATTTCAAGATCATAGAAATAAATAAAAAATACAAATGGCACATATTTTGAAACAGCTTAATCATCTAAATTAAACGTTCAAACCGGATTTTATTTATGTCTTCTGATATCTTTAAAACTTTTTTTTTTCATTTATTTTCGAAAACGACCTTTGTTGAAACGATAAAATTAATTTTTTGCCAGATTACAGCCTATAAGGCCAATAGTGCCTAGGAAGGGTTAGATAGTGGTAATAAATATTTGTAAAAAAGATATTAATTTCTTATATTATATAAGAAACTATTCTATTGTGTCCTTGTTTTTCATTTTAATAACTATGTCTGTTTCTTGTTTTTAAGACCCTTATCTTGGGATCAAAAATCAGTTCATGTCAATAGCCATTTGGATTCTGTGTTGAATCTTATTGACAAAAAGTGGGTGTTTCAAATACTGCTTTATTTATTACGGTTGAGATAACTTTCCGGCAAGGTTTATTATGGTTCCAGCAGTAGCTGCTACCTAGTAAAGAGTGAACCACAGCCCATAGTAACCAAAAGTTGAAAAACTCGTTTAGAAAAAAAAAACTGTCTAGTGAAAAAAAAAATACCATCTGACGCTGACTCATGAATGGTAACTAATATTTTGGTTTGCTTAAAAAATGAAAATAGAAGTAGAGCTCTTAACCCCTCGCACCAGTGCAACGTGGTTAGCTGGTTCTACCAGAGTCTTCTGACGTCACGGCAGCCATAGGAGAATAGTATTGGATTTGAAACGCATGCCCTCTAACGTCACAACACCCCTGTGTGTTTCAACGAGAGCCCTGTTTTCCAAGTGGCAGACTTCCATCTTCTTTTCCCCTATACATATCTAAACAGCTTTTGTGGAATCCAGGTGTTTTTATTTCCCTCTATTGTTTATCTATCAAAACCTTAGACGCCATTTTACAGGAAAATAGTACCTTTTCCAATAAGATTTCTGCAACATGCCCTGTTATGTCACGAAATGCCCTCTGGCATCAAGACACGGATAGGGAAAATAGTATTGTATTTTAAACGGAGCCCTGTTACGTCAAGAGACACACCCCAGTACATTTCTATGAGAGTCTTCTAACGTCAAAGCACACCATAGCAAGATACTCACCCCTGGCAATAGTCCTGGATGTTTCAGTATGATTAATTGGAAAATGGTGGGGATAGTAGACAAATAGTAATAATAGGAAATTAATTTGAGATCTTAAAGGGTCACATGGGGAGTCTGTGGAGCTACCAGCCACTCAAACCGTCAAACTTGTGCAACGTGGATACCGGTTCTATTAAAGGGAATACAGTTGGCGAGAATCCCATGAAACACCCCTCCGGACTTCAACGACGTCAAAACACACCCCGTTTTAAACGATCAAGTGTAATATGATTGACGCAATTTTATGCAACCATGTAAAAGGACCCCATGGGGAAATCCCTGCTTGTAAAGCAATCACAAAACATATTATTTGATGACAGTGTAACCATGACTATCACTTTATACTTTTTTGACATTTTCATTTTTCACCCGAAATACTCGAAACGGTTTTCTTTCTTTAACTTAATAGCGGCACAAACTTTATGTAAGGCCAGAGCATCTTAAGCAATGTTGGCATACATCAATGTTAGAAAATACCTTTTTTGGCATATTAATTTTCACCCAAAACGTTCAACGTTTTTTTTTCTTTAGTTGTTCCTTTTTTTCTTGAGTTCATGACTCCGCAACGACTCGAAAGGGCAATTTTCTTCCAATAGGAACTCACTCTAGCCGAGAGAACCACCAATCTATTTTTCAATTTTTTGTGTTAGAAAAATATTTTCAGTAAATAACACAATCCCCATGATGTCACAGATATTCCCTAGCAAGTGCCATTGTTTTTCCATGCACCTGTGACATTTCGCACAAAGACGGGGGAATATTGATTTTCAGAGACAATAGCTGTTAAGGTATTTAAAACGACAAAAGGAAAATTCACGTTTAGATTATGTAATTTCTCTAATCGTCCTAAGAAATAAATTTTAAAAACACAGGCTTTTTAAATAAAAGTTCTATTATTTAAATCAAATTTACAAACAATATGAAAAACACAAAAATAGCAATTAAAAACACGACAAAAAAAATAAAACGTGAAAATCGGCTTATCATAATATATACAAAAGACCATCTATTATAAAAAAAAAAACACATCCTAACATGAAACCCAGAGGGGCATTTTTTCAGCAAAAATATGAAAACGCGCAAAGGGGAAATTTCTTTTTCGAGAAATTATTGTTCCCGAGACAAATATGCAATTATGGAAATTATGAAAACACAAAGTTTTCGAGACAAGACATTGCAATGGAAAATAAAAACAAAAACACGCATGAATAGAAGAAAGGTATGGGACCTAGCAGACGATTATATGGGGGAGAGAAGTGATATTAGAGATAGATTTAAAGCATTTTAAGAGGTATCTATGAAGGACTTCTAATGGAAATATCTATTTCTTTGAGTTAAACTTATGAATATTTCACAATATCCTCACATTATATGGCCCATCCACCCGCCCCGTAACAATCATTTTGAGAGGGCGAGCTGATATTAGTGGTACATTTAAAGCGTTTTAAGTGGTGTCTTTGAACGAATTCATACGAAATGCACTATTGCTTTGAGTAATTGTTAGAGTTTCACCCTTCTCTATGGAAAAAATTCTGTAACGCATCCCGCTTTACTTTTACGCTGTAGAGATTAATACCCCGAAAGAAACCCAACCACCATTACATTACTTGATTGTCCCCCCTTACACTTCTTCATCAAACCTATGACATTGTTCAGTAAATTCATAATAAAATTTATACCTCAATCCGCTGATTCAACTTTTTCAACCCAAGCTTATCATAATACCCCACAAACCACTGCACATTACCTTAACATTGCACCTACTCCCCCCCCCCCTCCATCACCCATGTGGCAACAGTCCCTCATCGACCTCCTAGGACATTTTTAACCTTTTCGCTCATAAGAAGTTCGTTGTTTTTCAAGAAGATATTCAAGATTTCCGTGACCAGGTTTAATATAGATGACACCATCGTATGTTACAAGCTAGACTTCGGGAGTCCATGGGGAATCTCCAATTTTAATTGAACACGGACGCACACGTGGGTGCAACGTAAATAATGGTGCTCGTCTTATGCACTTACACCTAATGGGAGAGGTTGGAAGATAAGTAACTCATCTTGCAAGAAGAGTAGATACCCAAACCATTAAAAAGTAGACTTATGCCCCAGAGCGGAATGGCACCCCTACGCTGTTTGCCGACTTACACCATCCCTCATCACCCCTCCGCCCTCCCTTCTGTCATCCAAATGGCACCACCCCCTCACCCCTAGGACATTTTTAACCTTTTCGCTCCGAAAAAGGCTAAAGAAACGCATTAAACAGTATATTTTTGAAAATAGAGAAGTCACCACTTTCTTTGCTAGATTCTGTTACTCTAAGCAATTCATGCCACAATGCCACGCTATTACTGCTCTGCTACACACTTTTAGTATATTTTGCAGAATGGAGTCAAACTTGGAGTCAGTGTATTGATAGTGCCAAGAATTAGAGATGAAATCGCTTATAAATTACACATGTAGTTAAAGGAACCTATTAGAAGG
>NC_142797.1:69637161-69670194 GCF_049724085.1 Artemia sp. Qi Xiang Cuo | reverse complement strand
CCCCCCCCCCAACAAAAATCACGGATTCACGCCCCCACCCCTAAATTTAGGAAAATTAACCCACCCTAGGTCTATCACTAATTTGCAGACAAAATTAGCTGACCGCTATTTTCAGACAAACACTGAATTACGTAAAAGCATTGAAAACCTCGATTGCCTAAAACCAGCTAATGTATACAGACAGGAAAAGGGGTGACAGTTAATTATAGGCTTCGCGCTGGAGCATTATGTCAAAACAGAACGCTTAATAACAACAGTGACGGAAGTCTCAGTTAGAGAAAAGATTACAATATGGAAAAGCTAAATTTTTCGAGATGATAATTATTTCTTTTTGCGAGAATTTGGTTGTAAAAAAATGGGGGGGGGTTAGGTTTCGAGGGTATATAGAATATATTTTATGTTATCCATCGAGTATAAAGATTGTATAGTGATGTTTGTATTGTATGGGGGGGATTTACCTGAATATACTGGAGGGTGACCACGGAAAATAAAAACAAGAATTTAACGAAAGGATAATTAATTCTATTTGCGATAATTTGATTGTAAAACAATGGGGTGGGGTTAGGTTTTGAGTGTAAAAATAATATATTTTACGCTGTCCTTCGAGTATACAGATTGCACGGGGGTTCGGTTTGAGGGGGGGGGATGTACCTGAAAAGGCTGGCTTGTGACCACGGAAAATAAAAAAAAGTACTATAAACAAAGTATAATTAAATCTATTAGATATCATTAGATTGTAAAAATATGGGGGATGGTTAGGTTTTGAGGGTAAAAAGAATATATTTTACGTTTTCCATCGAGTATAAAGATTGCAAGGTGGTTAGGTTTGAGGGGGGGATTTACCTGAATATACTGGAGGGGGACCACGGAAAATAATTTTATTTTTAAAATAAAAACGGAACTTACATGGTAAATTGAGGTTGCCAAAGCTTCTAATTTATCAAATTTATACATTGTTGTTTCAATAGTGTCACAATACTTTCTGATAATTTAATCAAATTGCTTATCTGTTATATACGAAATCTCAAGGGCGAATGTTAGGTAACGGGGAAATCATATGGAACAAGCCCTCTGATTGGCTGAGAAAGGATATGTATCCGATTCGCTGATTGGCTGAGAAGGAAACACGTGATCTAACTGTTTCCTGGAAACTCATAACATTTGCCTCGAGCAACAACAACAACAACAACAAATGCTGTTTCCTGACATCATAACATTTACCTCGAGCATGTACATGTCCAAAACAACAACAAATGCTGTTTTCTCTTTCTGGAAACTCATAACATTCGCTGAGAGCGTGCACTTACAACAACAACAACAACATTGACCTTGACATTCGCTGAGAGCGTGCACTTACATCATCAACAATATCGACACCTTTGGAAATTTAGGTCATTGACCCCATTAACCACGTGTTCTCCCTAGGGAGGCTATGCCCATATTTGGTGTTAAAAAAAGTTGTAGAAGGCAGCAGGGGTGAGCGACACGAGTCAATAAGGCCTTTCTACTAAAGTTCATAACATGCAGCCCTTCCCCCGGGAACTGTGGGGGATTAAGTCATCCTCAAATACATGTTTATTAGATTTTCGACTATGCTGAACAAAATGACTATCTCAAAATTTTGATCGGTGACTTCGGGAAAAAAACGAGCGTGGGAGGGGGCCAAGTTGCCCTCCAATTTTTTGGGTCACTTAAAAAGGGCACTAGAACTTTTAATTTCTGTTCAGATGAGCCTTCTAACGATATTTTAGGACTACTGGACCGATACGATTACCCCTGGGGAAAAAAGAATAAACAGGCATCCATGATCTTTCTTCTGGCAAAAAATACAAAAGTCCACATTTTTACAGATAGGAGCTTGAAACTTCTATGGTAGGATTCTCTGGTACGTTGAATCTGATGGTGCGATTTTCATTAAAGTTCTATGACTTTTAGGGGTATTCTCAGGCACTTAACCTTTGATGGGTAAAACTAAACTGAATGAAACTTATATATTTTAAATCAGCCTAAAAATCTGATTCTATTGATGTATCTATTGGTACCTTACTTAAATTTCGTTACCACGAACTGGTTGATTATTAATATACAGAATATGCAGCAGCCCAGCTGTCATGATCCTGGAAAAAATGTACATGCATTTTTTCACTTGATGGGGAGGAGACCAAGTGGTTAAAAAAAGACGGACCGTTCCTTCGTTAAGTCTTCAACAGTAAATTTTTCTCCAAGCGACAACGAAGAATATTTACTATTTAGCAGTGACGTTGCTCGGTTAAATTCAAAACAATACAGAATACATAAATAAACAAATCACACGCATCAAACAAACATAAATTAAATAGTGGCCTAAGATTTTACTTATGTCGTCAGCAATGAGTTGCTGCAGATAATAGTGGTGTACGGTAAACAAGTTTTCGGGTGGGTGATGGTGAGTTTAATAAGCTCGTTTTTTTGCCAGCTTTTAAATTGCCATTGTTGAAAATTTAAACAAAAAATTACAACCCCTCTCACTGAACAACAAGAAAAAACTATTTTTTTTTACATAGGCAGTGGTGATATGTCCTCTTATTTTTCTTCGTTACTATTGAGGCAATGGAACATCATAGAGAGCTGTTTAAGGACTCATAAAAGCTAATTCTTATAGTGCTACGTGGTGCACTTAAAGTGCAATTTGGGAGACATTTTTGGAATGGAAAGGCTGGTCTGGAAACATGGAAATTATCGATCAAAGTTACTCAAAATCCCATTTCATTTTCACTTGTTCTTCGTACTCAAATAGATTAAATCTTGATCAAACTAGTTCTTGATCAAATAGACTAAAATTCCTTGTCATTTCCATTGTTCTTGCTATTTTTCTACTGATCAAACTAGTTCAGATCCTGATTTCGTTTTCACTCTTTTTGGTACTTTTATCGTTCAGATCGATTCAAATATCATTTCTTTTTCAGTTTTCTTGGTACTTTTTCTTGGTGTTTTATATATATATATATATATATATATATATATATATATATATATATATATATATATATATATATATATATATATATATATATATATATATATATATATATATATATATATATATATATATATATATATATATAAAATAACAAAAAAGGATTTTGTCCGATTAAAAACCTCGAAGGAAAATTTTTTTCCCCACCCCTGCAGAAATTTCCCTCCATAGAGAATCCTCCTGGAAATTTTCTTTGCATTTGAAATAGCTATAGTATTATTAATTTAAAGTATTTATTGAAAGAAAGAAGGATTTATTGAAAAAAAAATATCAATAAAAAATATTGCTTCCTCCCCTAAAAAGCAAAGCTTGTCCGTGGGGGAGGTAGAGCAAACAAAATCCTTAAAACAAAGAACACTTGGCCACCGACACCACTAATACCATCACACTAAACAATAAATACAAAATAATATCATATATTATACTTCCTCTGGGAACATCATATCAACAAAACCTCCGCAATCAATAAGTAAATCGGTCAATCAAAACTAAAATTCAACAAAAGGCAGTTCCTTAATGATTTTTCTAAAGATATTGGGATCACGAATAGTCTTAATATCACTATTCAAACTATTTCATTTCCACGTACCTTTATAAAAAAACAGAAAAGCATGAACGGGAAGATATACCTCTAGGTACACAGAAGTCCGCGCTACCCCTTGTATCATGAGAATGAACAGTAGACCTAATGGACAATAAATCACCAAAACAACGAGGCTGAACATCCTGCTGCAGTCAAAAAATAAACCACAATACATAGAATTCACGAAGGCCTGCAGCCGGCAAAATTTTTAAAGTTGGGTAAATTTCTCGAATAGACATACGTGGAGATATACCGGCTAAAATTCTTACTGCATGATTTTGTAGAACTCTTATCGGTTTTAGGATAGAGGAAAAAGTAGAGAGCCAAATACTCGAACAATAAAGTATATACGGGTGTATTCAAGAAAAATAAAGATGGCGAAGGACATATTTGGAAAAACAATGCTGGAGTTTCTTCATCATACCTATATTTCTTGCCAGAATTTTGCTAGTTAAAGTTACATGTTCCTTAAAAGATAGAGTTTCGTCTATTACAATCCCAAGGTATTTAAAAGACGCAGTCCGTTTTATAGCGCCATTGGGCATATCTAATTCCTTGATACATGGGTAAAAATTTGGTGATCACGAGAAAATAGTAAAGTTAGACTTAGCCATGTTGATCCTTAGTTTAGTTGTCCTCAGCCATGCTGTAATTTTATTAACTGATTCCTTCATTGAAACCTGCAGCAGCTCCGCTGTCTTAGCTGTGCTAATGGCTGTTGTGTCATCAGCAAAAAGTGAAAGTGTTTCATTAGTCGGGTTTACCCTTAGTTCATTTATTCTATAGCAAAAGTTATTTAGACAATTTGGTAAATCATTAATAAATATCAGGAATAATATAGGACCGAGAACTGATCCTTGCGGAACACCTATTTCAATACGTTTTTTTTCGGAAGAAGAATCATTTAGTTGGACATACTGATAACGATTACTTAAAAAACTTCTTTAAAATTTTAATGATTTACCCCTCAAACCATACACCTCACACTTCTTAAGTAGAAGTTCATGATCCACAATGTCGAAAGCTTCGAGCAGATCTAAAAATATAGCACCTATTTTAAAACCTTTATCTAATACATCATTAATAATAGTTGTCAAATAAATCATCGCCTGTTCCGTTGCCCTTTTTCTACGGAACCCAAATTGTGTCTCTACCAGTAAATTATTATCCTCCAAAAAACTCATCATTCTAATACTGAAACACTTTTCTAAAGCACGAGAAATGATGGGTAAAATAGATATCGGTCTATAGTTTCCTGGGTCATTTTCAATACCACCCTTATGAATTGAGGTTACACGGGAAACTTTAAAACAATCTGGGAATTTTCTTTGACGAAAACACTCATTAATTAACCCACATAAAACTTCAGTTGCAACAGGAAAAATACATTTAAGTGTTTTTGGAGTAATATGATCGCTACCAGATGAATTACTACGCAACCAATAAATAATTTTTTTAATTTCATCAACTGTTAGAAGTCTAAGGTGAAGAGACGCATCAATGGGGTCCCTCAGTAAGGACTCGAACGTTGGATCATCACTATCAGGTACAACTGACATAGCTAAATTCAGACCAATATTCGAAAAATAATTCTGAAATTCATTGCATATGTCTTTTTCAGAATTCAAAGTCTTTCCCATTTCACTAACTAATTCATCAGGTACACTATTTATTTTTAATCCAAACACTTCTTTTATTAGTCCCCAGGTTTTCTTAGGGCATCCTTCGACCTCCTTAAACTTTTTCTCAAAATATTTCTTTTTTTCATTTCTTAAATTGTATTCAACCTATTTCATTCAATTTTATATAATTGCTTATTTTCTTGTGTCGGGTTAATTATTTGGGCTCTAAACAATTTATCTCTTACATTTATTTGCTTCAAAATCACAGGACTAATCCACATAAAGAAACTCGCTTTCATGGTTGTTAGGAATTTGGTTTTTAATTCTTTTAATTTTTAGCTTTTATTTATTTTTTTTCATCTTTTAAGTTTTTGGTTTTTTCTTTGTTTTTTTTTGTTCTTTTCACATTGACTTTCTGCGTTTGTTTTTTTTTTTTTTTTTTTTTTCTTCGGCAATTTCCTTGGTTACATTATTTCGTTTCACGCTGAAGAAGAGAGGCGTTTGTCCTCTTGAAATATTCGCTTTTTTTTTTCAGTATTTTAATTTGGCCTATAAAAACCCCATTTTTGCTCGTTTTCTTTCTTTATGTGATGTCAGGCCACATTTCAAAAAATCTAAGGAAAAATAACATTTACACTTAATATAGACCCAGAAAAACCATCAGGTCCCAAATTTATCAAGGTAAAGACCCTATCCCGATAGGTGAAAACTCCGGTGTCTACAGAATTCCTTGTTCGTGTGGTCTTAGGTATATCGGAAGAACTGATCAGCGACTAACGGACAGAATAACTCAGCACTCTAGTTCAATTAATAATACACTTAAAAAGCGGAAAAAAACAGAAAATTTTGACTCTGCCCTTGCAGAGCACATTTTTGAAAAACCAGACCATACAATTTTTGTTTAATCAAGCTAGCCTTATTTTGCATGACAAAGGTATTGTCCAGCACTACAGAGAAGCTGTTGAAATTTATAAATGCCAACATTTAGGTCTAGCTTTAAACAGAGATTCCGGTGATTTAAGAATAAATGAGTCATATATCGGTTTTCTCAAAAGAGAAGCCGATACTTTAGTAATCCCTGAAATAAACCTTGAACCACTTTCCCAGTCATCTAATCAAACACTGGAACAACCTCTTAGGTTTCAAAGGGTGTCTGCAAGAAATGCATTAATTAGAATCCGAAATCAAATGACATAGTTCTCCAACTTATTTAATTGCTGGTTCGCTTTGATTTTTGAGTGAATGAATTGTTTCCTTTTCTTTGTCAGTTGTTCGCTAGTATCCGTCAATGGCAGTTCATATTTTTTTGGATTTTGTGCAAATCACGGATATTGGTGAATAACTCGCTTTTATGGTTGTTAGGTATTTGGATTTAATTCTTTTAATTTTTGGCATTTATTGAATTTTATTCGTCTTTTAAGTTTTTGGGTTTTTCTTTGGTTTTGTGGTTCTTTTCACATTGACTTTCTGCGTTTGTTTTTTTTTTTTTTTTTTATTCGGCACTTTCCTTGGTTACATTATTTCGTTTCGCGCTGAAGAAGAGAGGCGTTTGTCCACTCGAAAAATTCGCTTTGTTTTTTCAGTATTTTAATTTGGCCTATAAAAACCCCCTTTTTGCTCGTTTTTCCTTCTTTATGTGATGTCAGGCAAATGTGGTTTAAAAAATTATCTTCGTCAAGCTTATAGGGAGCATTCTACCAATGTTGTTACTACATTCATACCTCTTGTGAGAAAAAACGCTAATTTGATTAATCAACAGTATTTTCTTCATAATTGTAAAATGAACCGTATTTTACCCAAGTCAATGCGACCTTCACTTCACTTAAAAACACGTAACGAACGGCAATTTACAGAAAGTATAGGGTTTGGTATTTTAAATCATGTTATTAGCGACTACAAAAGTAAGCGCTACCGGTTAAATCAGGATATTTTCAGGCTAGAGCGAGAAATATTATGTACGCTTTCTTATGCTGATTTTCATCAAATTAAGGCTATTGCTGAAAATTCTTTTCAGCATGATCTTAGAATTTCTAAACAAAGATTTTCTGAGAAACTACACCGTTTGAAGTTGGAAAAACTCTTTAATAATCCACCTTTTGTCCCAAATGCGTATCCTGGTCCTGCTGTGATAAATCTCAGCTCCCCTTCGAAAATAACTTATAGTGAAATTATCGCGAACACAGAGGGGTCATTTCATGACTCTCGTGTGGATATTGGAGAGATTGCTGAGGTCAGAGCACAATTTGTTGAAACTTTGTTGGATTCGCCTTCTGTTAATAATCCAAATTAAAAAAAAATTAGTAAAAATGATCACTTGGTCTTACACGCACTACATAAAGATCATTCCAGGATTATTACGAAAGCCGATAAAGGCAATACTGTTGTTGTATTAGATTCAGATGATTACGATAAAAAAGTCAGAGAAATTTTAAATGATTCTAACACATATGAACAATTAGCTACCGATCCCACAGAAAAATTTGTCCAGGAAGTCTGAAAACAGCTTTCTTATCTAAAAGGAAAAGGTAAAATTACAGATCAGTTGCACAAAAGGTTTTACCCACGCGGATGCACGTCCCCTCGCTTTTATGGTCTTCCTGAAATTCATAAGCCCGGTAATCCACTTCGACCCATTGTTTCTTCTTTTAATTCTCCTACAGCAGAAATAGGTAAATTTATATCAGTTATATTTCGCCCACTAATTCAGGCTCAAAAATCCTATATTAAAAATTCCGCTGATTTTGTTTCCATGGTAAAGCAAGTTTCGGTTAAACCAAATGCAAGAATTGATAGTTTTGATGCAGATTCAATGTATACTAATTGTGATCCTCAAAAAGTCGAACTAGTTTTGGAGCATAAACTTAATTAAAACCCATGTATATCTCAAAAATATACTCTTTCGAGTCAGACAGTTCTTTCACCTACAGCGCTTTGTAACAGAACTTCTTTTTACTTCCATTATAGAGGCATTTTTTATAGACAGATATATGGGCTTTCTATGGGCGCCCCCCTTTCACCAATACAGGCTGATATCTTCAAGAAAGATCTTCAAGAAAGGGCTATTTTGCAAAGTTTTTGTAAACCTGATTTTTGGGTTCGTTTTAAAGATGATATTTTTTATTTGTGGGAGCATGGTGACGAGTCTCTGGGTTCTTTTCTTCACTTGCTCAACTCCTTGGATCAAAAACTCAAATTTACTCAGGAATCAGAGATAGAGAGGCGTCTTCCTTTCTTAGATGTTCTGGTGCACCGAAATTATTCATGTTTTGAGTTTGGTGTCTATAGAAAACCCACACATAATGACCGTTACTTAAGTTATTCCTCTAATCATTCTCCTGCTGTGAAAAGAGGAGTTGTCACTTCTCTAGTTGATAGAGCATTGAAAGTTTGTTCAACACGTTTCTTGGATTTAGAGCTCAACCACCTTAGAGATATTTTATTTGGGAATGGTTATTTGGCAATTAGTTTAATAAATTCTGTAATTGCAAAACGCATTAAAAGATTATCCGATAGTTCCACAGAAAACACAAATCAAAGGGAAAATTCAGTTTATCTTGGTCTCCCATACGTTAAAGAGGTTTCAGACCACATTTAAAAAAATCTAAGGAAAAATAACTATTACACTTACTATAGACCCAGAAAAACTATCAGGTCCAAAATTTATCAAGGTAAAGACCCTATCCCGATAGGTGAAAACTCCGGTGTCTACAGAATTCCTTGTTCGTGTTGTCTTTGGTATATCGGAAGAACTGATCAGCGACTAACGGATAGATTAACTCAGCACTCTAGTTCAATTAATAATACACTTAAAAAGCGGAAAAAAACTGAAAATTTTGACTCTGCCCTTGCAGAGCACATTTTTGAAAAACCACACCATACTATTTTGTTTAATAAAGCTAGCCTTATTTCGCATGACAAAGGTATTGTCCAGCACTACAGAGAAGCTGTTGAAATTTATAAATACCAACATTTAGGTCTAGCTTTAAACAGAGATTCCGGTGATTTAAGAATAAACGAGTCATATTTCGGTTTTCTCAAAAGAGAAGCCGATACTTTAATAATCCCTGAAATAAACCTTGAACCACTTTCCCAGTCATCTAATCAAATACGTGAACAACGCCTTAGGTCTCAAAGGGTGTCCGCAAGAAATGCATTAATTAAAATCCGAAATCAAATGACATAGTTCTCCAACTTATTTAATTGCTGGTTCGTTGTGTTTTTTGAGTGAATGAATTGATTCCTTTTATTTGTCAGTTGTTCGCTAGTATCCGTCGAAGGCAGTTCAGATATTTTTTTTTTTGGATTTTGTGCAAATAACGGATATTGGCGAATACCTCTCTTTTATGGTTGTTAGGTATTTGGTTTTAATTGTTTTAATTTTTGGCTTTTATTGAATTTTCTTCATCTTTTAAGTTTTTTATTTTTTCTTTTTTTTTTGGTTCTTTTAAAATTGACTTTCCGCGTTTTTTTTTTTTTATTTTTCTTTGGCACTTTCCTTGGTTAAATTATTTCGTTTCGCGCTGAAGAAAAGATGCGTTTTTACTCTCGAAATATTCACTTTGTTTTTTCAGTATTTTCATTTGGCCTATTAGAAACCCCATTTTTGCTCGTTTTTCTTTCTTTATGTGATGTCAGGCCAATGTGGTTTAAGAAATTATCTAGGACTAATCCAAGGTTTTTTACTTGAGTGTTTTCATTTAAACGGTTTCAATATGACTACTTGACTTATCAAATTCTGCAACTTTTCATAAAATAAAACAAACTTTGAATTTGCATCTTGAAGTTCGCCTAGAACATCGTACCAATCCATCTTTTCTATATCATTTTTAAGTTTTACCATCGCATTTTGACTGATCACTGGAATCCTTGATTTTTTGCCTTTAACCACCTTCGTTACAGTTCTAAAGCTTGCTAAAACTCCAAAGCGGTCGGATACTTCGCTGATAAGGACCCCGGGAAGACTCAAGGGTACATTAGAAAGGATGTTATCCAGAAGCTTGGCTGATGTTCCCGCAATTCTTGTAGGGATATTTACACAAGAATGAAACCCATTAGATAAACTTGTATTAATAAATTCAGTGCTAGCAGATGACTGATCTATAAGGTCAATATTAAAATCCCTCATAATAAAACATGGCATAGAGTTAATCGGAAGTTTCATTAGTTGTTCTTCAAATAGGTCCATACAGTCTTGGAGCAGGCTCTGTGGAGGTCTATATACTACAACAATACAAAAGTTCAAATTCTCTCTAGTAATATGTAGAACAAAACACTCGCAAACTTTCTCTCTATATATTGTAAGATCATCTCTCATTGAAACCCTGTAATCAGCCTGAATGTAAGCTGCTAGGCCTCCATCTTGATAATACTTTTGATTCCTTACATATAAATTATAACCAGGGATATGTAGTAATTGCGTGTTATTATCATTTAACCACGTTTCAGTGAAAGCGACCACCTGAAAGACATTAGTATTTATTAATTCCGATAAGGAATTATGCGCAGAATTCAATCCCTGACAATCAAATGAAAAATGTTAAGGCCAAAATGGACCCTATCACAATACAAGGGTAGTATCCCTTCTTTAAAAATATACCTTAATGGTTCATTTGTGAAAATATCAGTAGCATTATCATCTAAATTTCTATTTATCCTTTCATTAAACTGGCTGGAAAAATCAACCCTTTGACTTTCAAGTTGCAGGACATTGCTGTTCCCAGGAGGTAAAACGATATCTCTAACCATCATCAATAAAAGTTAATGTATGTGACGGTAGTGGGTGGCGGTGGCGAAAAAAATAATTATCTACTAAACATATATCTAGACCTAAATAAATACAAAAAAATAAAAATATATTCCGTCAAAGCGGACATACAATTTAAAAAAGCACATTATTGCAAGCTTCATGACACAAAGCAAAACCATTCAAAAAGACATCAGCCCGCTATTTAAAAATAAAGTATATAAAACTTGCCAGGAATGCCAATCGAATGAGAAAAATTGGCACCTAGAGTTTGAAAATTACCTTCTTCTATGTATCTTTGTTTAAAAAAAAAAAAAATCTAGCAAACTACATAATTTTTTTTGTGTAAATCATTGTATGGGGGAGTGCATTTCCCAAAGGGGCGGGGATATTGAATATGTTTCTATGTTTAAAATTCCTTTCGCCATGTGAAGCTTGGTCTCCTAGTCATGCCTGTTAAAACTGCAAGACCATACCCGGGATTTTTTTTTCCGGAGGGGGTTTTACTAAGAAAAAAATTGAGGGGGGGGGGTTACACAAAAAACCTCAAAAAATGCATACAAAATTTGTTTATGTCAATTTTTGTTACGTTTTTACGAGTCAGACACACATTTCGGGGGGGGGGGTCAACCCCCCCCCTGGATAAGGCCATGTAAAACTGATAACAATAGATACAGAGTATGGTTGGTACCACTTAGATGTGATCATAAAAGGTCCAATTTGTGAGAAAATATACATATATTGTTTGGATTCACTTTAGCCTACTTGCAGCAGACATTTCGTACATCATTCTCATGCAGAGATAAATGTCACACAGGTAGCACTGGTGTTAGGTGAAATGCAACTAATACGAGTAATAATCCTCTGAACATTTATGTCAATTCTTTTTCTTGGAGCTGGTTAAAAGAAATATTCAGAAAAATGAAAACAGCGAGAGGTCAGTATGGTATTGCACACAGAGGTAGTTCTACATTTATGGGCTAGTATGTGAATCCAAAACGCAAGGAACAGGACGTTATCAGCGTTTCAATTACAAATAGGAGAATTTGAAACTATAATGGAGTTTTGATTTAAATGTTTGAAAATAAAAAATCAATACAATTAAATGGTTCCTGGAGCTGATCCCCCCTACTAACTTCTATGATTAAACTGAAACCGATTTGACCTATCTAGCTGCAATAAGTGTATTGTCTTATTTTATTTTTCGTGTTTTTTTTTTCGTGTTTTTCAATGAAAAAATCTCTTATTGTCAATGATTTTTCTTTTTCGTTTATTTATTTTTGTCCTATCTGCAGATTAAGAGGGTGTCATATCTATTTTTGAAAGTTTTAAAAGAAGAAAATCTTATCTTTAACTGATAAATTTTAGGAAATAAAAACAGCCTTAACTATCAGGGTAAAAAAAATAATCCAAGCAAACGTGGGAAAACACAAAATATAGTACTTTTTTGCAATTTTGCCATTAACTAGGCTCACCTATTTACTTGATGACAAGGTTTTGAAGGCTGCATATTCCTATAAATATTAATGTGGAGCATTTTAGGAAAATTAACGGACCCCTCCTTTCTCGTTTTTTTCTATATAAAAAAACAGGATGGATAAATAAAAAAAAATTATCTTCTTAAAGTAAAGAACGAAGTTGAAACTTACAATAAGCAACAGTTTTAAGGTTACTTAATTTTTTTTCTCCAAATTATTGAGGAAGGCAACTGCCCTCCCCCCTAAATGATGCCACTGGTACTACTGCTGCTAGTTCTAATGTTACTAAGTCTATTGGTGCTATTGTGGAACTAATAGGGACTGTTGAGGGGGATGTTGGTTTAAATGAAAACACATCATGTGCATGCAGGTTATTCATAGGACGTCGGGCAGGGTATAGAGTATACTTTATGCCCTAGCCCTGTAGGGGCAATTGTTGTAAAAAAAAAAGAAGAAGAAAACGACACTGTACTTTTCGAGCTTAGACTGCCATCTTAGAGTAAAGAAATATTGCTTTCAGCAGTATCTTTTGATGAGGTTGAAAGATAGCAGTCGATTGATGTCTTCGGGGAGGTCCTGTGTAATATGTGGCCTAAACTTTGAGTCATCAAGCCAATGAGTAAGCAAAAAGAATGAAAAGTTTATATATTTCTAAGCTATAAGCTGGAAACAAAACGAAGAGCTGAAAGATTTCTTGCATGTCACATGAAAAACTTGTTTTTTTATATTTAATTTCTGAACTTTTTTTAAAATAATGCTGGGAAATCCGGCGCCCCCTTCATAGCAATGTCCCTTCCCCCCTGGAAAGATGCTCCCACATAATCAACCACTGGGTTGATACGATCACCCCTGAAAAAAAAATAATCCCGCATCCGTGATCTTTCTTCTGGCAAAAAATACAAAATTCCACATTTTTGTAGATGGGAGCTTGAAACCTCTACAGTAGGGTTCTCTGATACGGTGAATCTGATGGTGTGCTTTTTATTAAGGTTCTAAGACTTTTAGGGGGTGTTTCCCCCTTTTTTCAAAAAGCAGGCAAATTTTCTCAGGCGCGTACCTTTTTTGATGGGTAGAAAATTTCAAACCGTCCGTTGGGGTACACGAAAATTTTTGTGGAATATTCCCAAAGAGACGGAATGGCCCTTCTATTTTATAATTTTGCTCTCAGTTGAGATCTTATTATTGATAAATTTATATTTATTACACTTTTCAGGAAAGAGGGTTCTTCGTGGAAGCTGGAGCATTTGACGGTGAATTTTCCTCGAACACCCTACGTATGGAGCGAGCTTTAAATTGGACTGGGATACTCATAGAGCCAGATCCTTTCAATTTCTCATTGCTAAAGCACAAACAACGAAAGTCGTGGCTCCTGCCTGCATGCCTCAGTCCTTTCAAGTACCCTGTAAAATCGAAATTCATTAAAGATTTTTTGAACAGCAGACTTGGTGAACGTGAGGATTCAATCACTGTTCAATGTTTTCCTCTGACTTCAATACTCCTTGCATTAAATATAACTCAAGTAGATTTTTTAAGTTTGGATGTAGAAGGAGGAGAGATGGAGGTACTAAGGAATCTGAATTGGAATCTGCTAACAATCAAATCGATGACGGTTGAGCATCGATATATAAAAGAAGGAACTCAAGCACTTAAAGATTTCATGAAAACTAAAGGATTCATAATGATGAAAAGATTGCGAGGCCGATTCGTGGATGATTATATTTTCATCAATTATTTGTATTAAGAATGTTCATTTTCAATAAATACTTTAAATAAAATGATCATTATCTTCCCCCTTTACAATTTTGTTATTGAAAATTCATTCTTTTCCTCGTTACTGGAGCCACTTACAAATTTTTATTATGGTGCAAGGATTATTATTCAGGATACTCACTGTCAAGGCCGTACCCAGGATTTTTTTTCGGAGGGGGTTTTGCTCAAAGATTTTTTTAGGGGGGGGGGGGTACACAAAAACCTCAAAAAACGCATACAAAATTTGTTTATATCCATTTTTGTTACGTTTTTACGAGTCAAAAAAATATTTCAGGGGGAGGGGAGGGAGGGGGTTAAACCCCCCCTGGGTACGGCCTTGCTCACTGTTCTTCATTTAAACCCTTGCGGAATTTGAAATCTCATTTTCTGTCGTGTGCTTATTCGCTTTTCTACAGCTGCATTGCCGCCATCCTGTTCCCCTCTGTAATAATATATCTTTTATTTTTGACCAACCAAATTATTATTTCCGCAATTCCAACAAGTAGTGGCAACTGAAGGGAGGCTGTGCCCTCACTTATATACTTATAAAAAATACCTTATTTGGGGACATTTTCACCAAAAAATGCCTTTTTTTTGGACTTTCATTGAAAAACGGAAAAAAGGACAAATTCAACCCCCCCCCCCCTAGCTATTGAAAAATATATCTTCCCTTAATTTTTGTGAAATGACGCCACTGCCTCCAACAATTAACAGAATCCCCACGGTTCATCACTGCGGTCTGACTTCAAATCCCTAATAGCTTCTAACATGATCTGGAACACGCTCCTAGTCTTTACGATGTTGCCACTCGTTTGGTGTTTTCAAAATAATATTAGAGTATTTCCGATTAACGATTGAATTTTTTTTTGGTCTCTGGATTTGGTTGGATGTTTGCTTGAGTTGGTGAAATAATGCGATACTTCCATGCCTAGTTTGTGATTTTTAAGTTAGGGACTGTATCTTGTATTCTGTTTGTATTTATTACATTAGTACATTCAGTATACTGCATTATTTTGCTGGTATTTTTCTCTCCTGTGCTTTGGTGGCTATGGAGTCTCACGGGGCGACTATGATGTAGCCGATATTTGTGATGTGAATTTATTGTTATTAATTTATATTATTACATTATTGTGCAGTGTAAATACAATCTTATCTTATGATGATTTCGTGGCCGATTTCTTATTATTATTTTTAACCAGCTATTTTAATTACATGTTTTGATACTTGATAAAAAAAAAGTTATTAAAATCTTTAACTTCCAAAGTTAATATTTTTATTAAACTACCTTTTGAAATCCTAAGATTTATCGTTATTACTTCTATATTCATGGTCCTGCTCAATCACCCGCTTGCCTTTACCTTGTCCCTGTTCGTTCAAACTCTCTTAATTTGTGTACCCCTTAAGAATATTTCCCTATGAATTTCTTTAATCCTCTTTTTTCTTGTTAAGATTTCATATTCTAACAATTTCTTTTATATAAAGACGACGTGGCAGATTTTATAAGCGGTTATTATTTAGTAAATTAATGCTTAAAATAAATTATTTCGAATATTTATATCAAGAATACATGACAGGTTTATTGATTATCTATTTGCTATTTTTATTGTTAATACAATGTTTTTTATCATTAACACATTTCTTATATCAAGAATGTATGATAAGTTTGTTGATAATCTATTTGCTATTTTCATTAAGTGCTTTTATTGTGAATACAATGCATTGTATATACAATACCATTTTTATATCAAGAATACATGATAGGTTTATTGATTATCTATTTTTATTGTTCATATAATTTTTATTGTTCATATAATTTTTATTGTTTATATAATTTGTTATAAAAAGTTTGTATTAAAAATGCGAGTTTTACATTTTTTTTTATCAAGTGTATTTAATAATAATTTTATCAAGTCGTTAAAATTTCTCGGTCTATCTAACGTTTGTTGTTATTTTTCTTTATGACGACGTATAAAAAAAGAATTTCTCAGTATTAACGAAATATTTACGAGGGAATTAGGATGAGATTAGGAAATGATAGTAAGATTGCGACACATTTTAATCTGCTTGCAACGCCTTATAATTTGTCTTGTACTATTTTCTCTTTCTTTAAGAAATATATTATTGCACCTTCAGAAAAGGTTAATGAAAGTGCCACCTCTTTTCATTCATATATCAGGGGTTCATGAGTGGGAGTAAATATACCTTTGAGATACGAAAATTTCTTCTAATGATTTTATTAAGCACCCAGAAATTATTTTCTATATGAGTACCTTTAATGTGATGTTAAAAAAATCTTGTACCTTGCTAACGCCGACAGACATCGTGTTTTCATATCTTTACTTCATGACTTCGCCCTATCTTTTAGCTTCCCTCATAAGCTTTGTGATTTTCCCTTCACAGGGAAGCAAGGCCGTACCCAGGATTCTTTTTTGCGGGGAGGGGGGAAGGGTTACTCAAAGACTTTTTTCTGGGGGGGGGTACACAAAAAACCTCAAAAACGCATAAAAAATTGTTTATATCCATTTTTGTTACCTTTTTACGTGTCAGAAAAAATTTTGGGGGAGGGGTTCAACCCCCCCCCCTTCCTGGGTACGGCCTTACAGAGAAGATAAGAAAGCATAATTTGAGCATGTGAGGATCAAACAAATTCATTTTAGGCTCCAATTTTAAAGTCTGGCTGACGAATGCTGGGTGACGATTCTAAACTAACAAGTAATTGCAATTTCTGAAAAACCAATAGTTCCGTCTTTTTCAAATCGGATTGGTTCTTTTGTGGGAAGTTTTAAGCCAGGAATAAGAATGGTTTTCAAATCATAATTTTTTTTTTACAAGTACGTTTTTTGTTTCTTTGTATTAGTCTATCTGAAAACTTCTATCAGAAAGTTCTTCTTCTTCGAACCCCTTAAAGGGTTGAAACTCTTTTTTCCAAGCACAAGAAAAAAGAAAAAGGAATATGAATGCATAAATGCATTAATATACAATTTTGAAAAAGACTTATGCCAGCTTTGCCCCTCATTTAGTCTATCTGTCTTAGCTTTTTCTCTAATTAGCCATGGCTCTCAACTTTTCATCAACGTCCACCAACTCGATTTCAATTGAAAAAGCAACGGATATAATGTCTATCATCAATGTATATTGTATGTGGATGATTAAGTATATCATTCACATACGTATGAATCCTTCAATCGTGATAAACACAAACAACTGGTAGAACAGTAGGGATTTTTTTGCAAGTTCCGAGTTCTTTATTTAAAAATCATAAACAAAAAACTACTTCAACACAATCTCCCCCATAAGACTCCATGGCCGGGAAAGAACAGGGGAGAAAAAAATACCAACACAAAAAAACATAAACAAAATAAAAAAAAATCCAGTCGCCCACCTTAATAATCCCCACAATGACAAGCTAGGCAGGGGGTAGCGCATGATTTCCCCAACTCAATCCAGAGACATCAACTCCAAGGGAAACTGGAAAAAAACTTAATTACTACCTACAAATTCTCTAACATAATGTTTGAACATACCAAACGAGTGGCAGCTTCGTGCAGCAAGGGGGCGTGTTCCAGACAGTAAGAACTCTTAACATCAAATGAAAATTTCGACCCTATATCCAAGGGCCGTCCTCAGCAACGACCTTTAAAGCCAAAAATGTTTTTAGAACAGTCCTGGAATCTTTACTTCAACGAAGTGTTATTAATTATCTTAGTGAAATAGAATAATTAAGAACATGCTTTCAATGATATGCTTGCCTTTTCGGCAGCTAACCTCTAAGATCTGTTAGTAACAGGTGAACCTGTTATAGGAGGGCGACGCTGAGCATGAAGTGGTACACGAAAACACAACTTACGTGCAGGAAAATTTCAACTCTTCAGGAGGAGGAAAACAATGATTTTAGGACTTCTACTGATTGTGAATATCAATAATGTACGGAAATATATGAAAACTGTTTCATAAATACTTCACTTAATGGCCGATGAAAAAAAGTAGACAGGTTTAAAGGAATTGCTCAAGCTTTGCGTACAAATGTTTCTTAGTTCAAGGAGTTCTTGGTAGCATCCTGTAAGTAAGGAGTGACTTGTGCTAACAGTAAACTCTAAAAAGGGGGAATTATAATAACAATATATGTATCAAAAGAATTGGCATTTTAGGTTGTTCTAAATATACAAAATTCGCAGATCCGAAAATTACTTCTCAAAAGCTATGAGCCTGAGAAGTTTCCAAATTCTAGAAAAAGGACGAAAACACCCCTAAGAGTGATCTTGATGAGAATTACACCAATCATTTTGCATTTCAGAGAATATATATATATATATATATATATATATATATATATATATATATATATATATATATATATATATATATATATATATATATATATATATATATATATAAATATATATATATATATATATATATAGACCTCGGCGCTGCACCGGTAGATCGACCAAACGCCGCCGACGATAGGCCTGGTCGACCGCCGCCGAAGTGTCGCAACGCCGCCGGCGCGTCGCGGGCGTGCCGCCGCCGGCTAAGGCGGCGGCATTCGGTCGACTTTAAATTAATTTTGCGGCAATTCTTTATTGCGTCATCTGCAAAGTCGGAGCTCTTCGTTCTCGTGTGGTTTAGTATTTCGATTTTCCGGATTAGAAATCACGCAGCGCTTGCACTATCCTCGAATTTTCGGGTATTTCCCCGAAAATCTATGCGTCACCCTGAAAAAAAATTTGGTTCCCCGAATCCCCGAAAATCACGCAATCACGGTGCTACCCCTAGCGATTTATCACCAGTGACTTTCCCTGCCAAATATTACTTTGCATACCATAATTCTTCACTACTCTCTGGTTCGTTAATTTTCGTCTCTTTTGCTACTTTGCATAAAACCAGACAGATGCAATATGCAATTGCATTGCAAATATTGCAATATACACAGTTCTTTATACGTTGACAAAAAAAATATCCTCTTTATGAAATGAGTTTAAATAATTTCGAATCCAGTTTCCCAATTGCAAGTCCTTACATCATTCGTAGTCAAGAATTTTATTTTCAAGTTGAATAGAATTAAAGGACGGATTCACTATTTTACTACATTCACTACAGTTGTATATTTAAATTGGTAGCAAAAAGATCGTTACTACAGCTGAATTGCAAGCTTGCAGAATTTTTTTTCTTTTGCTGTTTCTAGATAAGATGTTTTTAATATTTAATGCTAACTTGTTGAGCGTCTAGTAAATTAAAGAAATTACAATCTACTTTCTGAAAATATTTACCCCCCCCCTAAAAAAAACCTTCTATTTAGACAAAATTTTGCACTAAAATAAGCTATGTACAAGGTAGGGAAATTAAATATTTAAACCTAAGTTAACCAACACATCTAATTCATAAAGAAATTTTAATGTTGTGCCTATAGGGAGGAGGATAGGGAGTTATCATTTTTTAAATGATAATAACTCATTTTTTTATTAAAAGAAGGGATGCAGAAAAGATATTTATTTTTTCATTTAAAGCAGAGACGGAAGAAAATTATATCAAATTCCCTCGGAAACCATTGAAATATTTTGATAGACCCAGGGCCCCACATTGGGACTTGTTCATTGTCTTGGGTATTTTGCAATTTTTCATAGGCTACTGGCGTAATTTGGCTTTTGTGTGAGCTCTCTTTTAATTAGATTCTTTGAATCTATTTGAATGCCAAAGTGAATATATGAATCAGCTTTCGAATAGTTTGAGGTATATCTGAATAATTTTGACCTTTTTGTTGTTGTGTTTGTAGTCCTTTACTCATACCCTCAATTTTTTTTTTTCAATGAACACTAGGCTGTTTAACGTTATTTCTCGCGTTTGTTTGAACCATATAGTGACCTAGTTAATTATTAAGTAAATTAGTTTTTTTTTATTTAAAGCTGAGACGGCATCCTATTAAGGTGGTATCCAGAGGGGGGGGAGGGAACTATCATATTTAAATGATAATACCTCAATTTTTTTTTAAAGCAGGGATGCCAATAAGTTATTTTTTTTTATTTAAAGCAGAGACGGTATCCTATCAAGATGGTATCCAGGGGGGGGGCATAGGGAGTTATTATATTTAAGTGATAGTACCTTGATTTTTTTTATTGAAAGTAGGGATGCGAAAAAGCTATTTTTTTATTTAAAGCAGAGATGGTATCCTATCAAGATGGTATCCAGAGGTGGGGGGGGCATAGGGAGTTATTATATTTAAGTGATAGTACCTTGATTTTTTTTATTGAAAGCAGGGATTCCAATTATTTTTTTAAATCTAAAGCAGAAACGGTATCCTATCAAGATGGTATCCAGAGGGGGGGGGCATAGGGAGTTATTATATTTAAGTGATAGTACCTTGATTTTTTTTTATTGAAAGTAGGGATGCCAAAAATTTTTTTTTTATATTTAAAGCAGAGATGGTATCCTATCAAGGTGGTATCCAGAGGGGTTGTGCATAGGGAGTTATTATATATAAGTGATATTAACTTGATTATTTTTAATTGAAAGCAGGGATGCAAAAAGTTTTTTTTTTATTTATTTAAAGCAGAGACGGTATCCTACCAATGTGGTATTCAGAGGGGAGGGGGGGTTGGGAATTATTATATTTAAATGATAATATCTTGGATTTTCTTATTGAAAGCAGGGATGCCAAAAATTTAATTATTTCTTTAAATTTAAAGCAGAGACGGTATCCTATCAAGATGGTATCCAGAGGGGGGCATAGGGAGTTGTTATATTTCAGTGATAGTACCTTGATTTTTTTTATTGAAAACAGGGATGCTAAATAGTCCAGAGGGGGGGGGGGGGGGGGTAGGTAAATGATAATATCTTGAATTTGTTGTTGAAGGCAGGGATGCGAAAAAGTTAATTATTTTTTTTTAATTTAAAACAGAGACGGTATCATATCAAGATGGTATCCAGAAGGGGACATAGGGAGTTATTATATTTAAGTGATAGTACCTTGATTTGTTTGTCCAACCCCTATGATAATTTAAAAATTAACAATATTTTCGTGATTTATACTTGATGTATTTTTTTTTAAATCGTTATTAAAAACCAGTTTTTAATACAAGGAAGGCTTTTTAGGAATCTAAAAGAGCAAAAAAAAAACGATCAGTATAAAAGTCGCCAATTTCAACTGTTTTAAAGGTGACAAACAGATATTGGCAAAGGGCATTATGAAAAAATTAAGCTTCTAAGTTCAAACTTCTATTCAAAGTTTAACTGACGAATTTTGTGATACGGTGTTTGAAGTTTTGTATGCAGTAATGCTCAATGAAAAAAAACTACTAATTTTAATAATTATTTATGTTAAGAATACATAGCTAATAGATACTTGAACTATTATACAAGGGTTCTGAAACTCCACAGCCATTTCGTTTCTACCAGATTTCTACTTCTCTTGATGAATTACGAAGAAGACCAATTTCCAGACAGTAACTTCTGAAGTTTTGAACTCATGATTAGGCTCAAATCTGTTGTAAATTTAAGCTGTGATTTGAGAAAGACTGATGAAAACATTAATGTTTGCCGTCAACATATGATCACGCTGGCGGCACGCCGCCGACATCTTACCGGCGGCGTTGCGTGGCGCGCTGTTTTTGGCCCCGCCGCCACCGGTCTTCCCGCATCGGCGCGGCGCTGGGGTCAACAACAAATTGAACTTAAGCCGGATTAACTTTGTACCTGTTTTGAATATACTCGTGCTCTGCAGACCAATAATTCTGGATAATTACACAGAACTGGTTTGGATAATTTCTTTTGTTTTACTGACTTTCCGTTACGTCTCTTGAATTTAAAATTTGTGGTGATTGACTGAGCTTATATTGGCAACGGTTTTTGGCATTGATTTGGAGTGGATTTTTATCTATTGAATATTATTACCGCAAGTGCAATTATGCAAAAATGGACGACTCGGATATTATTTTAAATCCAATATTGAATTTTATTTCTCGATCGATGATCGATGGTATCAAAGTAGAGACAATAATTGCTAAGCCGACAAGCTTTTTCAGTCATGAAACCATTGTAAAGGAAAAGGAGGTTTTACATCAGGTACTAGAAATTGGAACACGTTTAAGTAGATGCCAAAAAAACGATGAAAATGTCCTTGACATTTGTAAGTGGTTATCTACGGCATCGAAAGAAAAATGTAAGATCCCGAAATTCGTAATATACTCACCGTGTGAAATTCCAACAATTGGTGATGCGATCGTTGCAACGTTAACCTGTCGCATGAATGAACTTTCCCGTAAAATTGACAGTTTTTCTGAGCTAAATAAGCAACATCTTGCAGCACAGGCAACTTCTGCCTGGCCCTCTTCTGCTCAGTCGTCTTGCACCAAGGACCAATTCAATCCTCCTACCTATGCTGTTGTGTTAAAAATTGCCCCTCCAATCTTTCATCTCCACTATTAAGAAAAGATTTTACCGACAGAAATGAATGAAAAAGATCTAGAGAAAATTCTGTGTTTGATAAAATGTGTCAAAGCTTTACAGTGTGGCAAGTCACGTGTCGACAAGATTTATTTTGAACAACGGAGTGATCTCGATTCCTTTCTGAAAAATTCTGTGAAGGTGGGCAAGGGCGGATCCAGGATTTTTTTTTCGGGGGGGGGGTTTACTAATTTTTGACTCAGTTTTCGACTAATTTTACTAATTTTTACCAAGGTTTTACTAATTTTCTACTTATTTTCGGCTCGGTCAAAAATTTCGGGGGGGGGGGGTTCAAACCGGGTAACCCCCCCTGGATACGGCCTTGAAGGTGGGTTATGAGAGGTTAACTGTCCAGAATTTCATATTCATACCTAGACGGTGTTTCAGATGCCATCAACAAGGACATTTTGCTGCTGATTGTAAGAACGCAGAACTGTTCTCTCGCTGAGGCTCCACGAAGCACTCTTCTACCAGGGATAATCCATGTGTTCGGAACGTGTTTTTCATTACATGTAAAGAGTCTAATCACACCTGTTACAGTATCAAATGCCCTGGCAACGCTCAAACGGGCAGCTAAGTAGATAAATGGATATTCGTTTTCTCTCTTTGAACACTAATGGTGGTCTTATAAAAAAAGACCTATTTTTAAAAATATACTTCATAATCATGATATTCTGTGGTTGCAGGACCATTTCCTGACCAACAACAGCCTTGATTTACTTGGCATTAGTGCCAACTTCAATACCTTTTCGCTTCCAGCTAAACGTAGTGTTTTTAAAGGCAGAGCGTCTAGTGGTATTGCTGCTTATGTAGCATCGAATCTTAATTCTAGTGTTTTCTTTTCCAATGATATTTTTTTAGCTGTTCGAGTAGGTGATTGCGTAATAATAAATGTGTATTTACCCATAGATTACAAAGATGAAGACTTGGAGAGAGATTTCGTATTAGCAGTTGGTAAACTTAGCTCTTGTCTTCATGATGTCCTTAAACTGAAAATCCCGTGTTTGATCGCAGGTGATTTTAATTGTGATTTATTAAAAAAAAACTATCCGAAAAATAAGTTTTTCAAAGAAAAGTAAAGGCCATTTTAAAACTTAAGCTCAGCAGTTACAAATACCTGTTAAAGTTCAAACTCAAAACGACCAGAATTTACTATTAAAAAATAAATGAAAAATAAATAAAATAAAATAAAGATAAATAAATAAATATGGAAAAAAAATCCACAACATAAGTTTTTCAAACAAAAGTGAAGACCTACATGAAACCAAAAATGATCAAAAATAAAGTCAAGTAATTTTCAAGTATAAAACTACCACAAATTTCCATCAATAAATAGATAAAACCCAAGACGAACAGAAATTGCAACTCAAAAGGAGTAGAGCCTAAGATGAGTAGGGCGGACTCCCTCCATGCATTCTAAAGACCACACATATTTTGCACTTTACTGAAAATAAATTATGTTTTAAATGTTTTCTTTTTTTAACTTTTCCAAATCCGAAGTTATTAAGGAATATCAACGTATATATTTATGTAGCTCAAAGTAATGATTGCTTTCAGTAAAGTGTAAATAATGCACTAGTCTTTAGAAAGCATGGGGGACGAAAGCCCCTTTCATCTTAGTTTCTGCTAGTTTTGCGTTTCACTAGGTTATTTACTAGAATTTCTATTCGTTTTAGTGTTTCATTTAATTATTGATTGTAATTTTAAACTTGGGGTATTAATCAGGGTTGCCAACTTGACATATTTTATATATAATGGACACATTCTCATGTGGCGGAACACAATGACATAAAAGTGCAAAAAAGGGACACGTTTGTAAATTTATTACTTTAAACGAAACATCTCCCAACTGGATATATATTTTGGTAAAAAATGTCACTTTTCAATAAAGCTGTGGTTTTTTTTTTTCAGCATCCAAGTTTTGACAGAAATATCTTAAATAAAGGATTATTCCCAAAGTAAGGGATTTGCATATTTATATGAGTTTCGTGCTTTCATGCTAAGTCATTTTGAAGAAGTTTTCTTCTATGGAACTTTTTTATTTTCATTGTATTTTATGTTGACTTGCCGCTTTGAAAGAGGTTTAACAAGTGTTTTATGTTCAATAATATAACTGTTACAAAAGTTACCTCTAGTTTTCGTGATTTTAAGATGGACTCATTTTGGCTAAAAATAACAAATTTTTAGTTATTCAGGTGACACATTTATAGACCAAAAATTTGACAACCCTGCTGAATATTAGGTCGTGGTCTTCACCTCACAAAGATCTTAAATTGTGTATCATTCCACTGTAATATTCGTGTTATTCATAGAGTTAGACGGTTTAGCACGTTTTGTAATTTGCCATATCCCCTTCCCCTCTCTCAAAGAAAACCTAAAGCTTGAAATAAATTTTTGTGTACTTATCTAATCAATACTAGCACATATACTCTAGTTTGTAAGGGAATTTTTTAATTTCGACTGTTTTCCCAATGGCATTGGCTAATGTAAAACAGACGGTCGGTAACTTTTCATTTGTTTAAGTTTTAGAGCATTAAATTAGCAAAATCACTACTAATTTGATATATGCTTCCAGATTTTTATTTTTTACATTTAAAAAAGATTATACACAACCCAATATTACAAAATTGAATCATAAAAATGGAATTGTATTTACATCGAAATGCTATCAGACAATTATTATTAGATATAGAATTACGAATAGAAATATTATAGGTAATGCTGAAGAGTTTCTTACAGTTTGTAGCATAATTTAAAATAGTTTATAATTTTTGAAATGTTGATTAAACAATAGTTGTATATCCTCATCCTGGTTAATCAACATACAATCCGCTGAAAACTCATTGAAGTTCGGGAATCTCTGTTGCCAAGTCTGTCTATATCAGGGTTGTAACCCTGACCTGGAAGAATTTACTAAATCGGAGAGAAAAAATTTATTAGATTCCATCTGTTTTTACTGAATGCTCAAAAAAATTTTTGCGCGTGCGGCCACGCCGCACGCGCACCATCAACCATTGACTTTTTACTATAGGAGGATAATCAATTTTTTTTTCTTCTTTTTTTTCGCCTTTCCTCTTTTCTTTTTTCTTCTTTTTTTCTCCTTTCCTCTTTTCTTTCGTTTTCATAGTATGATTAAAAATTATATATATTATATATATATATTATATATATATATATATTATATATATATATATATATATTATATATATATATATATTATATATATATATATATTATATATGGGAAATATTATCGCTTTATTCCAAGAAGTGGGGTTGTCGATTGTTGATAATTTACAATGTTTGCATTTTAGATAGTGGGGTTATTCTGGGTTCAAGTGACCATGGGAAGGATTACACATACGAATCTCCGACATATACTTAGAATCTTAATTATTGGTTTTAACCAAGAAAAACCTATTTCCAAAGCTTACAGATTTTCTCCGGGGTTTTCAAAATCTTTTTTTCACAAAAAAAAACGCTTTTCTATCCTCAAACAAAGGTAGACTAAACTTGAACATGAAATAAATACTGACACTAAAACAAAACTAACAAGACACAAGAAAGTATTTTCCAAATTGGCACTTTCATTTCACTTTATACTGTTATGCTAAGCTCGCATAAAATTCGCATAGCTACACCTAATATAAAAATTTGCACATCGTCAGAATATCTTTTAAAAGAATTTAAATTTGAACAGAACACTTGAACAAAAATGATAATATTCGACAGAAACACAATGAGATTTTCTTTTACTTTCCTTTTTCCAAAGCTTTAATTCTTTTTTTTTTCCAAATTATTCGGTTATTTTACTATCTATAAGATATCAAAAGGAAGTAAATACATCATTTGAAAAAGGTTGGTCAAACATCTTTCGCTTGTCATTTTTATCTTTCTATTTTTCTTATTTCAAAGAAAGTGTTTCTCCTGCTCAGTTAATCAGCATAAAAACCAGCTACATCCTCATTTTCACTTAAAATAGAGTCCCAACACCGTTTGTACTAGAATAACACACTAATCTTTACAGTAACCTTACTCTACTTATGTCTATAATTGTTTCAATACTCTCTATAATACTACCTGGAGGCTTATTTCCTGTTTTCCTATTGCTTCTCCTAAGACTACTTGATTCTCCACTCGAGCCTGCCTTAACCTCTATTTCCCCTTTATCTAATTTTACACTAACTAGACTAGGCTCCATTTGAACCTCAGGTTATTTGCTAGAAACGGAGCTATCCTCCATTATTTCTGAAGTTACTACTGGAGTCTCCACTGGAAGCTGGTATACAAATGATGTTGAATCAATTCTCCTATGCCCACGATTCTCTAACTCCAATTCTACGATTCTTGATTCTTCCGATATTGATTTATTTGTTATTACTGGTTGCTCAAGACAATTTTGAACAACCAAAAGTTTAAGCACACGGAATGGGTATTTCGGCTCTTCATTTTTTTCCTAACGTAGGTTTGACGTTCTGATGCATTTTATTCCTACGCAAGCAAAAATTACAGTTCTCGCAATACTCTCGAACTTTTGCACCCATTCTATCAAATAAAAAGATACGGCTCACTCGATCTAATGTCTTCTTCATAGACATGTGACCACCAATGAGTAAGTGGTCATGAGCCAGTTTTATTTTCGAATCTACTAGGACACTTGACAAGACTATTTTAGCTGTTCTATGATACCCTTTGTCCTTGTCAACGCCTCATAGCGGATAACAATAAAAAACACTTTGCTTTTGAAGCAAGCCGTTAAAAATTTTCAACAGCCAAGACACAAAATTGTTATCTGTCACTCCCCCTGGCACGGAACTCTTTTCCGCCCTGTCGACTTCTGGCACGGAACTCTTGTCCGCCCTGTCGACTATTTATTTGTCTGGCAGGGAGCTCTTTTCCACCCTGTTGACTTTTGGCACGCTCTATTCCGCCCTGTCGACCATTTTCCATGGTGAGAAACCTGCAGGGTTTTTGAGGTTCAGCGCTCCACTGCCTCCCTCTCTCTTCGTCCCTGGGAGCTCAGACCTTCCTTTCCCAGGATCCTCTGAACCCGTTAACCGCTCAGACCTTCCTTTCTCAGGATCCTCTGAACCCGTTAACCGCTGATCCGTTGGTCGACCGTCGTCCGCCCCTTCACCAGCCTAATCTCTCGACACAACGCCTCATTACGTTGGTTACTAATAATAAATTTCTCGTCTCTCTTGATAATACACCTTTCTAGATCAGTGCCTTATAAAAAATTCTCAGTTTCTCGTCATAATTTTTTTTTTGTCCTAAAATTTCTGCTTAAATTACTAATATGACCCATACATCCTGCACTAAAGAAAATCTACCTATCCCCCTGGTCACGTTTTACGTCAGGCCAGTTCTGACGGAGTCCTTCATTCTGTCCTGTCCAACAAAATTCAGTATCTACGGTTTCTGAAAAAATTCCTGCTTTTCTTCACCAATTGCGTTTTCAATAACTTCAAAACGCTGCGCTATCTTATACTCTTCATAAAGGGAATTATAAACATCCTGGTGTTCTAATAAGTATCTCTCAATATTTATCCGCCATACTAATATTAATCTGCCATACCCAGATCGATATAATTTTGTGGCAATCTCCACCCTCTTATATAACTGATACACTGTTTCATTGGATGATTGCATCAATTCAGCTAAATCTTTGAATTTCTTTCCAGCTGTCTTTCCTGGTAAATATGCCTGCGTCATTTCCTTTTCAAGTTCCTCTAAATTTATAATATTGGAGGAATCTCTATCCTCAAAAAAATTAAGTAATGGCCCTGTTACTCTAATCGGTACTGCATCTATCACCTGCGAGTCTGACCAGCCTAGCAATGTTTTTACCCTTCTCAATTGGCTAAAAAAGGTTTTATAAATTTTGCATTTTCAAGAACTGGAATATTTCCCAGGGGATCCATTACTGACCCAATTACTATTTGATTCAAATTCTCCTTGTTGCTCTTATCCTCAATAGGTTTATTTGTTATATCATCCTCAGAATTATCCCCCATATTTACACTACTTCTTACCGTGGCATTTTCTTTGGCCATTAAATTACCCACAGTAGTCAAAATTTTACGATTAAAGTGGGATTATAATCCCGACTTGAAGAATCAAAATTCAAAGGGATGCTTAAACCTTTACTTCTTATTTCTTTGAAAAAGGATGAAGCAATATCTTTGTCAAATTCAGGATCTGAAGGACCTAAAATTGGAATTGCACTCATTTTAAAAGAGAAAAAAAAATATTAGTAAAACAAATTAATTAAGTCAACGCCCTAAAAACAAGGATAAATCGTTATTCAACACTCCTAACAGATTTCCTACTCGCGTGCGACCTTAAAATGCATGACTTACTTTCGTAAATTGTCCTTCGACGTTCTTC
The DNA here is from genome assembly GCF_049724085.1 of Artemia sp. Qi Xiang Cuo. NCBI lineage: Eukaryota > Metazoa > Arthropoda > Branchiopoda > Anostraca > Artemiidae > Artemia > Artemia sp. Qi Xiang Cuo. Next base: position 69,641,175 of record NC_142797.1, on the reverse strand, counting down.
ACTTTTTTTTCAAAAACTGGAATCTGGAGCGGGTGTAAGCTTTATCTTTAATGTTCAAGAGTTGGGCGAGTCCATTCAATGGTGCTTACAAACTAATATACCATTTTGCAGAGATAGATATTCAAGTCCATAGATGTTTAATATAAACGGTCTTTATTTATATCAAAACCATGGCTTTCTACATACTTGTCACGTACAATGCATAAGTTCGACTGTCCCTCTCTCCGGGTTAAACACACAAATATAAACTTGTATTTCTACAGGTTTATGAATATTTTCTAGGAATCCTTTCACCCTTCACAGCACTGGTTAAACCTATATTCAAAGAAATCCCTTGGGTTCCGTGACAAACAAAGCTGTGTTGCAACAAAAATATTGGCAGCTAGGTTAATCTATTAACACAATTTAAATCAGGAAGATACTTTACAATCCACCCCCCTCTTAAAGAGAACCAAAGTTCTTATTATTTCCCTTCAGATTTTCAATTTAAAAAAGTTTCCTAGTATTACGAAGCAGAATATCCATAAAACAAACATAAAAATTGAACAAAAAAAATAAAAGAACAAACAGCAAATACTAAATTAAAGTGTGCACTCATAAACATACACTGAAATCAAAATTGTTCTGTTTTGGCGGGGAATCACTTCTGCAGGATAAGTCCTTAAACTGTGTTTCCCTTCTCGGCCCCAAAACTGGCAATCTTGACACTTGTTTTTAAGTGAAAGCCTTTTTGTTTACTAGGTGCGCAGTCACTTACAATTGTCCCTACACGTAAACATATAAAATAGACTTAACAATAAATGACAAAATGTTATCACGTTTTAGTGTAGCGAGAGCCTATCTTTGCAGAGAATATATAAAAAAGAGGATTGGTAATTATTCCAATTTTCTTAATAAAATCTGCTATAAAATTAAACTCAATTTTTATTATGATTACTCTCCTTAATTGAGAGAAAAATCTTGGTAACAGCAGCAATGTTATCCATATATATATATAATTTCCATTAACTAAATTAATGCACTATTTTATGGGATGTTAAAAAAAAAAACATTGAATAATTAGTAAAATATTTATGCACACGGCTTAAACTTAAAATATTTTAAGATCTGAATTTTGATTACTTCATAAGTATGTATTTATATTAGTCATTTCAATCCCTGCAGAAAGATTCCAAAATGGAGGGATTGATCTTTTTTTTTAGGCACAACTCCGCTCGGCAAAGCCGAACGAACATCATCCATAGACTTGCATATGGGCCCAGGGTTAGACTCTACGTCTCCGTCGTCCACTAGGCATCTCACCCAGCAGCTGTCGGGTAATGCGGATAAGTACACGTCCGCTATGATATAATGCAATGTTCCCCACAATGCCCGTTTTTTCGATAACCCCACCCTACGGCAATACAACAACCAGTCCAACAGACTAGAAGAGTAAGCATCCAAAGCTCGAGCAGACGCAGTACACGTTTTTTCCATCATCTGGTTAACTATCGACGATGAAGGTTGTTGCAGGAAAAAACCCGATGCAGGTAATAACCCATATGAGTTAGCGGTTTTAGCTAACTTCTCTTTAATCCTGCGTATAGCTGCTTTCCGTTTTGCAACACGCTGCTTCCTCTCCTCTTCGGACATAGAGGGGACTGTCTCTTGAGGTTTCATTAATGGGTCCTTCCCCTTGGTTGGCGCAAGTCTTGTCGCTCCTATCCGACCCGTCTTAGCCATTTTACGCCCTCTCCTAGGATGTGTGTTGGTACGAAAGTAATCCTGCAACACAGATATCTCGTGTTCGTCAATCTCCACCAACTCCTCAAACTCGCCTTTGTAAAAAATTGAACATCTATTAAAAACAGGAATGTTGTATTCCAATTTCTCATCATCACACACTTCTTTACGTAATATATATCTACATATACATGCAACTTCCAAGGCCCCGTCGATCGCCCCAGCCCCGTCCCTGTATTCCTTTAACCGTTCCACATAAAACCGAGCTACGTCCCCCGGATTAGCAGATCTCATTGCACTTCGCGGAACGTACTGCTGGGCACCTCCGTACCTGGCCCACTTACCATCACGTGAGGCTAATTCTGTAGATGTCTCTTCAACACAGGTACACTTTGTGTGGTATCTCATAGAAATGTCCAGCACTTTCAAATTTTCACCAGGCATCTCATCCCTGTCTTTTAGTACTAATGATACTCTATTAAGTCCCATGTTGCTGTTAATGCTAATATACTTAGTTTCAGATTGAGGGTTTTCTTTTTCTGTACCAGTCGTAGCCCTCTGTCTAGACTGGCTATTTAGTTTTCCGATACTTGTTCAGAGTCTGGGTCTTTTCTATACCAGCATTCGGAACTATCGTGGTTTCGGTTACCGCAAACGTAGCATGTCTTTCTCTGGGGGAGGCGGAGCCTATTTTCAATTGACACGGCAGCCGAAAAAAACTCATCCGCCGGTTTTGTCGCAATTTCAATTTTTTCATACTTGGTCGCAATTTTAAAAGCATCTTCTAGGTTAGTTATTTGATCCTCTTGTTCCATCAGTACCCTTTTAAAAGTTATGCGTGCACCTTCCCTAAAAGTGTTTAGTGCCAATGGTTGAACTGCCGGGTTTCTTAGCCCATCCCAATAGCCCATTGAATTCGCGTAAGACTTAGCGGCTCTTTCAACTCGTTTTAAGAATTGATATACTGTTTCATCCGGAAATTGTTTACATCCCACGAGATCTTGTGAGATTTTCCCGGGTCTACGTTGAGGAGCAAAAGCCTCCAACAGATTTTTCCGTAATGTATCAAGTGTTAAATACCCCTTATTTAAATCATCAAAAAAAATAGAAAATTCCCTTTTCATTAACATGCCTGCTGTGGCAACAACTTGCTTTTCCGACCACGTTAAGGTATCTTGAATTCTTTTCAGTTGGCTAATAAATTCATTTATCTGTGAGACCTCTGTTAATGGTGTTATTAATGAAGCTAAATCTGTTGTTGCTCTGATTGAAAGGTTATCACCTGACGGTGGATTATTTGTTGGACGCGGTTTAGAGGAAATTTGTAGATAATGGGCCAGTGCCGCTGCTTCCCAGAGACTTATTTCAGAATAAAACTTACTGACTATTTCTTCGTCATAATCTTCCCTACTTGGATCAAAGGTAGGGGGTATTTCTATGTTTCGTAATTCTTGCTGTGCGAGGTAGGCTTTCGCTTTTACTTCATCAAAATTATCATTTTCAGGATTTAATTCTGGGATATTCATGGTTAAAAAAAAACTAAAAATTGATACAAGAAAATAGCTACCCTATGCACTCCTAACTTTTTCCTATGCGCACAACTTTAGGGCTCACACTGACTCTTTATATTTTTCACTGGATGCAGATCCCTCCAAGGTTTCTTCTTTGATGGCTTGAGATTTCACGACAGGAGATGTGCGTAGATTGGTAGGCTTCGGTCACCTTCGGTTGATTGAATTGCGGTGGTTGAGAAACATTTAGAAGTTGAGACGACCCTGTGTAACAATATGCCTGGCCAGTATTTTGTTTATTTCTGGCGTCTGTTTGGATGAAATGGCATCGGACTGGCTCTGCTATGGATGGACTGGGCTCGAAAAATTACAGCACTTCTGACACCATGGTGTAAGCTTTTTTTTTATTGTTCAAGAGTTGGGCGAGTCCATTCAGTGGTGCTTACAAACTAGTATACCATTTTGCAGAGCTAGATATTCAAGTCCATAGATGTTTCATATAAACAGTCTTTATTTATATCAAAGCCATAGCTTTCTACATACTTATCACGTACAATGCATACGTTCGACTGTCCCTCTCTCCGGGTTAAACACACAAATATAAACTTGTCTTTCTACAGGTTTATCAATATTTTCTAGGAATCCTTTCACCCTTCACAGCACTGGTTAAACCTATATTCAAAGAAATCCCTTGGGTTCCGTGACAAACAAAGCTGTGTTGCAACAAAAATATTGGCAGCTAGGTTAATCTATTAACACAATTTAAATCAGGAAGAGACTT